>NW_016804151.1:2686752-2697775 GCF_001698545.2 Rhinopithecus bieti
AAAAAAAAAAAAAAAAAAAAAACTCAGCAAATGCAAAAGAACTGAAATCATAACAAACTGTCTCTCAGACCACAGTGCAATCAAATTAGAACTCAAAGCTAAGAAATTCACTCAAAACCACACAACTGCATGGAAATTGAATAACCTGCTCCTGAATGACTCCTGGGTAAATACTGAAATTAAGGCAGAAATCAAGAAGTTCTTTACTAATAAGAACAAAGAGACAATGTACCAGAATCTCTGGGATACAGCTAAAGCAGAGTTAAGGGGGAGATTCACAGCACTACATGCCCACATCAAAAAGCTGGAAATATCTCAAATTAACAACCTAACACCACAACTAAAAGAACTAGAGAACCAAGAGCAAACAAACCCCAAAGTTAGTAGAAAACAAGTAATAATCAAAATCAGAGCAGAACTGAAGGAGATAGAGACACAAAAAACCCTTCAAAAAAAAATGAATCCAGGAGCTGGTTTTTTTGGGAAAAAATTTAATAAAATAGACCACTAGCTAAATTAATAAAGAAGAAAAGGAGAAGAATCAAATTGACACAATCAGAAATGATAAGGATGATATCACCACTGGTTCCACATCAAAACAACCATCAGACAATACTATAAACAATTCTATGAACATAAAGTAGAAAATCTAGACGACATGAATAAATTCCTGGACACATATACCCTCCCAAGACTGAACCAGGAAGAAACTGAATCCCTGAATAGACCAATAATGAGTTCTGAAATTGAGGCAGTAATAAATAGCCTACCAACCAAAAAGAAGCCCAGGACCAGATGGATTTACAGCTGAATTCTACCAGAGGCATAAAGAAGAGCTGGCACCATCTCTACTGAAACTATTCCAAAAAATTGAAAAGAAAGGACTCCTATCTAACTCATTGTGTGAAGCCAGCATCATCCTAATACCCAAACCTGGTGGAGATACAACAGAAAAAGAAAACTTTAGGCCAATATCCCTGATGAACATTGATGCAAAAATCCTCAATAAAATACTGGCAAATCAAATTCAGCAGCACATCAAAAAGTTTATTCACCATGATCAAGTTGGCTTCATCTCCAGGATGCAAGGTTGGTTCAGCATATGCAAATCAATGAATGTAATTCATCACATAAGCAAAACTAAAGACAAAAACCACATGATTATCTCAATAGACAAAGAAAAGGCCTTCGAGAAAATTCAACATCTCTCCATGTTAAAAATTCTCAATAAACTAAGTATTGAAGGAACATACCTCAAAATAATCAGAAACCTATATGAAAAACCCACAGCCAATATCACACTGAATGGACAAAAGGTGGAAGCATTCCCCTTGAAAACCAGCACAAGACAAGGATGCCCTCTCCCACCATGCCTATTTGACATAGTATTGGAAGTTCTGGCTAGGGAAATCAGGCAAGAGAAAGAAATAAAGGATATTCAAATAGGGAGAGAGGAAGTTAAATAATCTTTGTTTGCAGATGACATTATCCTATATCTAGGAAATCCTATTATCTCAGCCCAAAAGCTTCTTAAACTGATAACAACTTCAGCAAACTATCAGGATACAAACTCAATGTGCAAAAATTGCTAGCATATTTATACACCAACAACAGGCAAGCAGAGAGCCAAATCATGAATGAAATCCACTTCACAATTGCTACAAAAAGAATAAAATACATAAAAATACAGCAGACAAGGGAAGTGAACAACGTCTTGAAGGAGAACTACAAACCACTGCTCAAGGAAATCAGAAAGGACACAAACAAATGGAAAAACATTCCATGCTCATGGATAGGAAGAACTAATATTATTAAATGGCCATACTGCCCAAAGTAATTTATAGATTCAATGCTATTCCCATTAAGCTGTCATTGACATTCTTCACAGAATTAGAAGAAACTATTTTAAAATTCATATGGAACAAAAAAAGAGCCTGAATAGCCAAGACAATCCTAAGCAAAAACAACAAAGCTGAAGGCATCATGCTACCCAACTTCGAACTATACTACAAGGCTACGGTAACCAAAACAGCATAGTATTGGTATAAAAACAGATACATAGACCAATGAAAAAGAACAGAGAACTCAGAAATCAGACCACACACCTACAACCATCTGATCTTCAACAACCCTGACAAAAACAAGCAATGGAGAAAGGATTCCCTATTTAATAAATGTTGTTGGGAAAACTGGTTAGCCATATGCAGAAAATTGAAACTGGACCCCTTCCTTACACCTTATACAAAAATAAACTCAAGATAGATTAATGATTTAAATGTAAAACTGAAAACTATAAAAACCCTAGAAGAAAATCAAGGCAATACCATTCAGGACATAGGCGCAGGCAAAGATTTCATGAATAAAACACCAAAAGCAATTGCAACAAAAGGAAAAATTGACAGATAGGATCTAATTAAACTAAAGAGCTTCTGTACAGCAAAAGGAACCATCATCAGAGTGAACAGACAACCTATAGAAAATTTTTGCAATCTATTCATCTGGCAAAGGTCTAATATCCAGAGTCTACAAGGAACTTACACAAATGTATGAGAAAAAAAAAAAAAAACTCCATTAAAAAGTGGGCAAAAGACGTGAACAGACACTTCTCAAAAGACGACATTAAAAAAAAAAAGAAAGGCTGGGCATGGTGGATTCATGCCTGTAATCTCAGCACTTTGGGAGACTGAGGTGGGTAGACCACCTGAGGTCAGGAATTCAAGACCAGCCTGGCCAACATGGTGAAACCCCCTCTCTACAAAAAATATAAAAATTAGCTGGGCATGGTGGCACACATGTAATCCCAGCTACTCAGGAGGCTGACGCAAGATAATCACTTGAACCCAGGAGGCGGGGGTTACAGTGAGCATTGCATTCCAGCCTGGATGACTAGAGTGAGACTCTACTTCAAAAAAACAAACAAACAAACAAACAACAACAACAAAAAATGTGGCCAGTAAACAAACATGAAAAAAAGTTCAACATCACTGATCATTAGAGAAATGTGAATCAAAAACACAATGACACACCATCTCATGCCAGTCAGAATGACAATTATTAAAAAGTCCAGAAACAACAGATGCTGGCAAGGTTGTGGATGAAAAGGAATTCTTATACACTGTTGGTGAGAATGTAAATTAATTTAACCATTGTGGAAGACAGTATGACAATTCCTCAAAGATCTAGAGATGGAAATACCATTTGACCCAGCAATCCCATTACTGGGTATATACCCAAAGGAATATAAATCATTCTATTATAAAGATACATGCATATGTATGTTCATTGCAGCACTATTCACAATAGCAAAAACATGGAATCAACCCAAATGCCTATCAATGATAGACTGGGTAAAGAAAATGTGGAACATATATACCATGGAATACTATGCAGCCATAAAAAGGAACAAGACCATGTCCATTTAAGAGTCATGGATGGAGCTGGAAGCCATTATCCTCAGCAAACTAATGCGGGAACAGAAAACCAAACACCATATGTTCTCACTTGTAAGGGGGAGCTGAATGATGAGAATGCATGGACACAGGGAGGGGAACAATGTACACTGTAGGGGTTGGGGGAGGGACAGCATCAGGAAGAATAGCTAATGGATGCTGGGCTTAATACCAAGGTGATGGGTTGATCTGAGCAGCAAACCACCATGGCACACGTTTACCTATGTAACAAACCAGCACATCCTGCACATGTACCCTGGAACTTAAAATAAATGTTGAAAGAAAAAAATAAAAATAAAAATAAATAAAATAAAATGTTGCCACCCTATCTCCCAGGAGGAGATACCTCCTAGATGAGAATCAAAATCAAAGACAAGCCCAGTGTGGTGGCTCACACCTGTAATGCCAACACTTCAGGAGGCTGAGGCAGGAGGATTACATGAAGCCAGAAGTTCAAGACCAGCCTGAGTAACATAGCAAGACCCTATCTCCATAAAAAATTTAAAAATTGGCTAAGCATGGTGATGCCCGCCTGTGGTCCCAGTTACTCAGGAGGCAGGAGTATCACTTGAGCCCAGTAGTTGGAGGCTGCAGTAAACTACAATCACACCACTGCACTCCAGCCTGGGTAACAGAGCAAGACTCTGCCTCAAAAAAAAAAAAAAAAAAAAAATCAAAGCAAAGCGACAGTAATCACATAAAATTTAATGACTGATAATGGTAATATTAAGATTAGTATTAGACATTTCCTGTAGGAAGAATTCAGTTATTAGTTATTACTAATATTGAAAATAATGAAACTAGGGAACTATATCATAGATTAGTGCTTGTAACAATGTTAATGACTACTTAATGAAGATGGTTAAAATCAGAATATCTCAGAAATAACAACATTGAACTTAATTTTCATCCCTTCTGACATTCGAACCACCTTTTATCCAAAACTTACGTGGTGTAGTCATTTTTGCGAAGATAGGAGTCACAGTATCTTCCAGTTGTTGTCTCTGCTCAAAAAGCTCATTAATGGAAGCTTCTGTATGGGTTTCCAACCACTCATTTTTTGCACGGCATGCACTGAGGATGGTATTCTAGGGACAGAAATACAGAGTTTGCTCTCCACTTATTTACTGAAAAATAAAACTCAACAGTGTCTCTAAACCAGCACGTGTTCTGCTGGTTTAAAACCAGCAGAGTTCTAAATCAACCAAACTTTCTGTGATGATAGAAATATTCTGTACCTGCATTGTCCAATACAGTAGCCATTAGATATAAATAGCTATTGGGCACTAGAAATGTGGCTAGGGTGACTAAGGAACTACACTTTAAATTTTATTTAATTTTAAATAATTCAAATTTGAATAGTCACATGTGGCTAGTGTCTATTATATTGGACAGTGCAGCTCTAACATTAGTGGAATATGAGCACAATAAAACTCACCATCAAGAGTCATGAAGCCTGGTACCATTCTACACTTTCTCCCTAATTCTTCATTTTTGTTAAGCCCTGTGACTAAAAGAAGTACTTGCAAAGACCAGAAAAGAATAGGTGGATGGTATGAGTTGCATGCAACTCAAAAGACAATGCTGATATTTTATTCCCTCTCAAATGGTTCACAGGAGGAAGTTCAAGAAATACAAGAAAAGCTCCACCTTACTGAAAATCTCTCAGTTTGCACTGTAAAATTATCTCATTGCACATATGCAGCAAATTTCTGATGTCTGATTTAAGATGTTTATTGTTCTATGGTCTGTAATAATAAAGATAAATAAATACATTTGTGGTATGTCCTGTCCACACTGTTAAATAACAAGCAGTAGACATGCAGAAGTATGTAGAAGGAAGTAGACTTAGAGGTGTCCATAATATCTTATTAAGGAGAAAAAAAGTAAAATTGAATAATATATATAAGTGTGATCTCATTTTTATAAAAACAAAATCTTTCATAAAATTCCTATTATGTGTATGGATACATATGATTATATAAGTGAAAGGAAAAACATAACACAAAATTGTTGTTAGAACCACAGAGTGGGTAATAAGAATAGAAATAGAAAAGGAAAAACCATTAGGCTTGCTTTAGACATTTTGATTTTTTTCTAATTATTACTATGTATACATAATAATTTCTAGTTCAAATAATCAAATTTTTTAAAATTAAAATAAGAATGTCCTAGTAACTAGTTTGACAAAGCACTATTTCTTTGTGTCAGGAAAATTTTGCTTTTTGCAGATCTGATAGCTCCAAAAGCTATTCTAATAGATTTTTTCCTACATTTTATTTGTTTCACAAGAGATTTTGTAGAGCACTCTACAAGACACAAGAGAAAATGTATAACTTATCAAATGCTTAGACTTGGTGATATCTTATAGTTTTAGCAATACCCAATTCTTTTTCATCTGAATAATAGGTCACAGGAAATTCACAGAGCATCCTGCACAAAAATATAGGAAATAATTTAAAACCAAAACACATTTCTGATACCCTCAGTATATTTTTTAAATGCACATTCAGAGCACTAAACTATTCCACAGGGAATGCTTAGATAGTACTTAGAGTGGGCAAGTGGGCTTTAAAATTACTATGTTTACATCTGTGTATTTTTTTCCCATTCTGGAAAATTTGACACATTAAATAATATGCAATATGTTTGTACATGTACATATATACCAAAATATATAATGTATATCTCAGTTTTGAAGCAAAATAATGAAATGAATATTTCCATTATATTATTTTGGACCCTACTACTCAACAGAAGAACCAGAACACTACCAGTACTATTAATGCAGCTTCTGTCCCTCCCCATACCACTCCCCTGACTGCCTTCAAGAGATAACTCTGATCTGTGATCTGTGCTTATCCCTTTGCTTGACTTTTTAAATAGTTTTACTCCCATATGTAGGCATCTCTAAATTATATAGTTTGTAATTGCTTGTTTTGAGCTTTATAAAATCTATGTAGTCTTTGATTTTTTTTTTTTACTCAATATTACATTTTCTAAGATTCAGCCATGTCGCTAGTTTGATACTTAGTACATCTCTATGTCACTCTTTAATACTATTTATTTTAGTTTTGATCAGACTATCCTCTATTAGAGGTTTATAAAGAAAGGAAGGGGAGGTAGGAGGGAAGAAGGAAAGAAAGAGGGAGGAGGGAGGAAGTAAGGACAACAACCTGCCTTTAGAACATCAGTGCAAAAATTAAAATGTAAGACAAAATTCTCAAAACACCACAGAACAAGCAATAATCACAATACAGTACCTTGTCTTCCTTAAGGAGTTTCCCTGATCCCTTTTCAGTGTCAGTAACAGCTAAAGAGACTTTTGCAATATATTTTTTCAGAGTCAGTCTTGCATCTGAAAGAATGGACAGAAACACACACATGACAAGACAAAGACAAGAGGCAGAGCCAGATAGTCAAATGGAAGCCTCCACTCTCCACCCCACCCCACAGAAACACCAAATTGAACAACTATCCATACATAAAAAGGACCAACATGAGAACCAAAAATCAGGTAAGCAATCACAGTACCTCATTTTAACATCATATTAAGGAAAGAGGCACTGAAGAGGGTAGGAAAGACAGTTTTGAACTGCCTACACCACATTTTCCCCATACCCCTGGCAATGGCCACACAGTGCAGACAGAGAATCTATGCTTGAGGGAGGGAGAGCACAGTGATTGTGGGACTTTGCACTATAGCTCAATGCTTCCCATCATAGTAGAAAGCAACATGGGGCAGAATTCAGCTGGCACCCATGGATGCAGCATTTAGACCAGCCCTAGCCAGAGGGGACGCACATCCCAACAGTTGGAATCTGAGTTCCAGCAGGCCCCACCACTACAGGCTAAAGTGCTGTGGGGTCCTAAATAAACTTGAAAGGCCATCTATGCCACGAGGTCTGCAATTCCTGGGCAAGTCCTAGTGCTATGCAGGGATCAGAGCCAGTGGACTCGGGGTACACATCACCTAGTGAGACACCAGCCTGAATGGCCATGAGAGTGCTTGCCACCCCTCTGCCAATCCCAGGTGACATAGCTTACAGCTCTGGGAGAGACTCCTTTCTTCTGCTTGAGGAGAAGAGAGGGAAAAGTGAATAACACTTTGTCCTGCAACTTGGATAGATACCAGCTCAGCCACAGTAGAACAGGGCACTAAGCAGAGTCCTGAGGCCCCATTCCAGGCCCTAACTCCAAGGTGATATTTCTAGACATATCCTGGGCCAAAAGGGAACCAGCTGCCTTGAAGGGAAGGACCCAGTCCTGGCAGGATTCATCACCTGCTGACTAAAGAGCCCTTGGGTCCTGAATAAGCATCGGTGATACCCAGGCAGTATTCACCGCGGGCCTTGGGTGAGACTCAGAGCCATGCTGGCTTCAGGGGTGACCCAGAACATTCCCCAGCTGTAGTGACTATGGGGAGAGACACCTTCTGCTTGATAAAAGGAGAGGGAAGAGTAAATGGCACTTTGTCTTGCAACCTGGGTACCAACTCAGCCACAGTGGGGTAGCACACCAAGCAGGATCCTGAGGTCCCTGATTCTAAGCCTGGCTCCTGGAGAGCATTTCTGGGTCTTGCCTGGACCTGGAGAGCCTACTGCCCTGAAGGTAGAGACCCATGTTGGACAGTATTCACCACAGGCTGATTGCAGAGCCCTTGGGCTTTGAGTGAATATCAGCAGAAGCCAGGTGGTACTTGCTGTGGGCTTGGGCAGTGGTTGCCGCATGGAGAGACTACTCTGTTAGAAGAAAGGGGAGAGGAAAAGTGGGAAGGACTTTGTCTTATGGCTTGGGTGCCAGCTCAGCTGCAGTAGAACAGAGTACCAGCTAGATTCCTAAGGTTCTTGACTCCAGGACTTGACTCCCAGATGGCATCTCCGGACCCACCCAGAGCCTGGGGGAACTTGCTGCCTTTAGGGAAGGACACATGCCTGGCTGTATTTGCCAACTGCTGACTGTAGATCATTGGGCCTTGAGTGAATATAAGCAATAACCAGGCAGTGGTCACCACAGGCGTTGGGCAAGACCCAGTGCCATGCTGGCTTCAGGTCTGACCCAGGGTAGTCCTAGTGGTGGTGGCCACAGGGGTGCTTGTGTTACCCCTCCCCCAGTTCTAGGCAGCTCAGCACAGAGAGAGAGACTGTTTGTTGAGGGGAAAGTAAGAAAAGAAAAAAAGAGTTTCTGCCTGATAATCCAGGGCATTTTCCCACATCTTATCCGAGACCACCAAGACAGTATCTCTACAAGTCTGCAAGAGCCACAGCGTTACTGAGCTCGGGGTGCCCCCTAATGCAGATACGGCCAGAGTAACCAAAAACTTAGATCACAACACCCTTCAAATACTTAGAAAGGCTTCCCTAGAAGGACAGGTACAAATAAGCTCAGACTGCAATACCTACAATAAATACCTAACTCTTCAATGCCCAGAAGCCAATGAATATCCACAAGCAAGAAGATCAGTCAGAAAAACAGGATCTCATCAAACAAACTAAATAAAGCCCCAGTGACCAATCCCAGAGTGAAAGAGATATGTGACCTTTCAGACAGAGAATTCAAAATAGCTCTTTTGAGGAAACTCAAAGAAATTCAAGATAACACAGAGAAAGAATTCAGAATCCTATCAGATAAAATTAACAAAGAATTTGGAACAATTTAAAAGAATCAAGCAGTAATTCTGGAGCTGAAAAATGCAATTGACATACCAAACAATGCATGAGAGTCTCTTAACGGTAGAATTGATCAAGCAGAAGAAAGAACTAGTAAGCCCAAAGACAGGTTATTTGAAAATACAGTCAGAGGAGACAAAAGAAAAAAGAATAAAAAACAATGAAGCACTCCTATAAGATCTAGAAAACAGCCTCAAAAGGACAAATCTAAAAGTTACTGGCCTTAAAGAAGAGGTAGAGAGAGATCAAGGTAGAAAATTTATTCAAAGGAATAAATTTATTCAAAGGAATAATATTAATAAAAAAAGAACCTCCCAAACCTAGAGAAATATATCAATATTCAAGCACTAGAAGATTATAGAACACCAAGCAGTTTTAGCCCAAAGAAGACTACCTCAAGATTTAATAATCAACCTCCCAAAAATCAGGGATAAAGATCCTAAAAGCAGCAAGAGAAAAGAAACAAATAACATATAATGGAACTCCAATACATCTAGCAACAGACTTTTCAGTAGAAACCATATAGGCCAGGGGAGAGTAGCATGACATATTTAAAGTGCTAAAGGAAAATAACTTTTACCCTATAACAGTATATCCATGAAAATATCCTTCAAACACATCAGAGAAATATTTTGCCAGGCAAACGAAAGCTGAGGGATTTCATCAACATTAGACTTGTCCTAGAAGAAATGCTAAAGGGAGTTTTTTAATCTGCAAGAAAAGGATGTGATTGAGCAATAAGAAATCATCAGAATATATAAAACTCACTGGTAATAGTAGGTACACAGAAAACCACAAAATACTATGTATGATATTGTAATTACAGTGGGTAAACTACTCATATTTTGAATAGAAAGACTAAAAGATTAACTTATCAAACATAAGAATTTTCAAGACATAGACAGTACAATGGGATATAAATAAAAACCACAAAGAGGTAAACAGTTGGAGGGGAATGAAGTTAAAATGTAGTTTTATTTGTTTTCTCTTCGTTTGTTTGTTTATACAATCTATATTAAGTTGTCATCAGTCTAAAATAATGAACTATAAGATACTATTTGAAAGTCTCATGGTAATCTCAAATCAAAAAACATACAACAAAGCTGGGCATGGTGGCTCACATCTATAATCCCAGCACTTTGGGAGGCCAAGGCAGGTGGATTACTTGAGGTCAGGAGTTTGAGACCAGCTACTCAAAATACAAAAATTAGCTGGCATGGTGGTGCACGCCTGTAATCCCAACTACTAATGAGGCTGAAGCAGGAGAATCACTTGAAGCCAGGAGGCAGATGTTACAGTGAGCCAAGATTGTGCCACTGCACTCCAACCTGAGTGACTCTGTCAAAAAAAAAAAAACAAAAACAAAAAAAAACAGAGACACAAAAAATAAAAAGCAAGAGATTAAAACATACTATCAGAGAAAATCACCTTCACTAAAAGGAAGACAGGAAGGAAGGAAAGAAGGAATATAAGACCACAAAACAACCAGAAAACAAATAGCAAACTGGCAGGAATAAGTCCTTACTTACCAATAATAACACTGAATGTAAATAGACTAAACTCTCCAATCAAAAGACACAGAGTGGTTGAAAAGATAAAAATCAAAGATCCAATTATCTGTTACATATAAGAAACACACTTCACCTATAAAGACACACATAGGTGGAAAATAAAAGGATAAAAAAGATATTCCATGCCAATGGAAACCAATACAGAGCAGGAGTAGTACACTTATATCAGACAAAATAGATTTCAAGAAAAAAACTATGAAAGAGACAAAGAAGATCATATATAACAATAGAGGGGTCACTTTAGCAAGAGGATATAACAGCTGGGAATATACATGCACCCAACATTGGAGCATCCAGATATTTATTTATTTATTTATTTATTTATTTATTTATT
>NW_016804151.1:2700181-2721639 GCF_001698545.2 Rhinopithecus bieti
ACTTTTTTTATTTTATTTTTTTTTTTTTGAGACAGAGTCTCGCTTTATCGCCCAGGCTGGAGTGCAGTGGCCGGATCTCAGCTCACTGCAAGCTCTGCCTCCCGGGTTTACGCCATTCTCCTGCCTCAGCCTCCTGAGTAGCTGGGACTACAGGCGCCCGCCACCTCGCCCGGCTAGTTTTTTGTATTTTTTAGTAGAGACGGGGTTTCACGGTGTTAGCCAGGATGGTCTCGATCTCCTGACCTCGTGATCCACCCGTCTCGGCCTCCCAAAGTGCTGGGATTACAGGCTTGAGCCACCGCGCCCGGCCTGCATCCAGATATTTAAAGCAAATATTATTAGAGCTAAAGAGAGAGATAGACCCCAATACAATAACAGGTGGAGACTGCAACACCTCACTTTCAGCATTGGACAGATCATCCAGATAGAACATTAAACAAAGAAACATCGGAATTAATTTGCACTACCGACCAAATGGACCTACTAGATATTTACAGAACATTTCATTCAATGACTGCACAAGGCACATTTTTCTACTCAGCACATGGATCATTCTCAGAGACAGACCATATATTAGGCCACAAAAAAAGTCTTAAAAGTTTCAAAAAAAATTAAAATTATATCAAGTATTTTCTCTGACCACAGTGGAATAAAGCTAGAAATTAATAACAAGAGGACTTTTGGAACTTATACAGCACATAGAAATGAAACAGTATGCTTCTGAATGAACAGTGTGTCAATAAAGAAATTACTAATAAGAAGGAAATTTTTTAAATTCTTGCAACAAATGAAAATAGAAACACAATATACCAAAACTATGGAATGCAATGAAAGCAATACTAAGAGGAAAGTTTATAGCAATAAACGCCTACATTAAAGAAATACAAAAACTTCAAATAAACACCTTAACAATACATCTTAAAGAACTAGAAAACCAAGAGCAAACCAAACCCAAAATTAGTAGAACAAAATAAATAAAAAATATCCTAACAAAAATTAATGAAATTGAAATTTTAAAAAAATTTCAAAAGATCAATGAAATGAAAAGTTGGTTTTTTGAAAAGATAAACAAAATTGGCAAACCATTAGCCAGACTAAGAAATAAAGGCCCAAATTTTAAAATCAGAAAAAATGAAAAGAAAACATTACAACCAATTCCACAGAAATTCAAAAGATCATTAGAGGCTACTATGAGCAAATATATGCCAATAAATTGGAAAACTTAAGATAAATGGATAAAGTTCTAGACACATACAACCTATGAGTTTAAACCATGAAGAAATCCAAAACCTGAATAAACCAATAACAAGTAACGAGATGAAAGCTGTAATAAAAAGCCTCCAAGCAAAGAAAAGCCCAGGACCCAATAGCTTCATGCTGTTTTACCAAACACTTAAAGAACTAATACCATTCCTACTCAAACTATTCTGAAAAATAGAGAAGGAGGAAATACTTCCAAATACATTTTACAGAGCCATTATTACCCTGATACCAAAACCAGATGAAGATACATAAAAAAAAAAAAAAAAAAACCTCAAAACTACAAGCCAATCTCCCTGATGAACACTGATGCAAAAATCCTCAACAAAATGCTAGCAAACTGAATTCAACCACACATTTAAAAGATCATTCATCATGACTATCATCATGACCAAGTAACATTTATCCCAAGGATGCAAGGATGTTTCAACAAATGCAAATCAACTAATGTGATACATCATATCAACAGAATGAAGGACACAACCATATGATCATTTTAATTGAGGCTAAAATTTAATATTGCTTCATGTAAAAGCCCCCAAAAAACTGGGTATAGTAGGAACATACATCAACACAATAAAAGCCACATATGACAGACCCACAGCTGGTGTAATGTAGAACAGGAAAAACTGAAAGCCTTTCCTTTAAAATCTGGAATAAGACAAGAATGCCCACTTTCACCACTGTTATTCAATGTAGTGTTGGAAGTCTTACCTAGAGCAATCAGAGAATAAAATAAAGGGCATCCAAATTGGAAAGAAGGAAGTAAAATTATCCTTGATTCCAGCTGATATAATTTTATATTTGGAAAAGTGTAAAGACTCCACCAAAAAAATTATTAGAACTGATAAACAAATTCAGTAAAATTGCAGGATACAAAATCAACATGCAAAAATCAGTAGTATTTCTATAGGCCAACAGTGAACAATCTGAAAAAAAAAAAAAAATCAAGAAAGTAACCCCATTTACAATACATACAAAGAAAATAAAATACTTAGGAATAAACTTAACCCAAAAAGTGAAAAATCTCTATAATGAAAACTATAAAAGACTGATGCAAGAAACTGAAGAGGACACAAAAAATGGAAAGACATTCCATGTTCATAGATTGGAAGAACTGATATTGTTAAAATGCTCATACTACCCAAAGCAATGTACAGATTCAATACATTGGTATCAAAATACTAATGATATGCTTTGCAGAAATAGAAAAAACAATACTAAAATTTTATGGAACCAAAAGACCCAGAATAGCCAAAGACATCCTGAGCAAAACAAAAACAAAAAAACTGAAGGAATCACATTACTTGACTTCAAATTATACTATAGAGCTATAGTAACCAAAACAGCATGGGACTGGCCTAAAAACAGGCACACAGACCAATGGAACAGCATGAAGAACCTAGAAATAAATCCATAAACCTACAGTGAACTCACTTTTGACAAAGATGAAGAACATACATTGGGGAAAGGACAGTCTCTTCAATAAATGGTGCTGGGAAAACTGGATATCCATAAGCAGAAGAAACTAGACCCCATCTCTCACCACATACAAAAATTAAATCAAACTCAATTAAAGACTTAAATATAAGACCTCAAACTATGAAACTACTATAAGAAAACATTTGAGAAATGTTGCAGGAAGTCAGGGACCCCCAACGGAGGGACCGGCTGAAGCCACGGCAGAAGAACATAAATTGTGAAGATTTCATGGACATTTATTAGTTCCCCAAATTAATACTTTTATAATTTCTTACACCTGTCTTTATCGCAATCTCTGAACATAAATTGTGAAGATTTCATGGACATTTATCATTTCCCCAATCAATACCCTTGTGATTTCTCATGCCTGTCTTTAATCTCCTAATCCCGTCATTTTCTTCATAAGCTGAGGAGGATATATGTCGCCTCAGAACCCTGTGATGATTGTGTTAACTGCACAAATTGTTTGTAGAGCATGTGTGTTTGAACAGTATGAAATCTGGTCACCTTGAAAAAAGCACAGGATAAGAGCAATCTTCAGGGAACAAGCGGGATAATATGACTTGGAGCCTGACTGCGCAGGTGAGCCAGGTGGAATAGAGCCATATTTCTCTTCTTTCAAATGCCAAATAGGAGAAATATCGCTGAATATTCTTTCTCAGCAAGGAACTCCTGAGAAAGAGAATGCGCCCTGAGGTAGGGTCTATGAACGACCCCTTAAGGCGGCTGCCTTTATGGTCGCAAGCTGAAGGATCGAACTAAGCCCGGGCTCCTGTAGCGCTCCCAGCTTATTAGGAGGAGAAATTCCCACCTAATAAATTTTGGTCAGCAGGTATCCTGCTCTCAAACCCTTGGTTCTCCTGATAAGATGTCTCTCATAAGCAATGCGTGCCCGAAACTTCATTAGCAATTTTAATTTTGCCCCATCCTGTGTCCTGTGATCTCGGCCCTTGCCCTCCACTTGCTTGTTGGGATATTTTATTACCTTGTGAAGCCACATGATCTCTGAGACTCACAACGCCTATTCGTTCACTCCCTCCCCTGTTGAAAATCGCTATAAAACTCCTGCTTCCCGCCGCACTGTTTTATGGGAACCTGCCAATGTGTGATGTCTCCCCGGACACCCAGCTTTAAAATTTTCTCTCTTGTACTCTTTCCCTTTATTTCTCAAACCAGCCAAGACACCTAGGAAATAGAAAAGAACCCACGTTAACTATTGGGAGCGGGTTCTCCCAATAGGGAAACTCTCCAGGATACTGGTCTGGGCAAAGATTTTTTCAGTAATACCCTACAAGCAGAGGCAACCAAAGAAAAAATCAACAAATGGGATTATGACATGAAAAAGCTTCTGCACAGCAAAGGAAACAATCAATAAAATGAAGAGACAACCCACAGAATGGAAGAAAACTACCCATATGACAAGGGATTAATAACCAGAATATATAAGGAGCTCTAACAACTCAACAGGAAAAAAATCTAATAATCCTATTTTTTAAATGGGCAAAAGATGTGAATAGACATTTCTCAAAAGACATACAAAATAGCAACCAGTAAATGAAAAGGTGCTCAACATCACTGATCATCCAGAGAAATGCAAATCAAAACTACAATGACATATCATATCACCATAGCACTCCACAGATACAGACACATAGATTTAGATAGATACAATTATTTTCTGTATCCCACTACTAGAAAGTAAACTCTACGAACGTTAATGATTCTGTTTTGGGCTACACTGTGTACGTATTCTCAGCTCCTAGAACAGTGTTTAGCACACAGTCAATATTTGTTATATGAATGCTTACACAAAATGTCTTTGCTTATTATGTTTCCCCAATCTTAGATATTCTCTCTACACTGCTGCCTACAAAAATTCTACTCATTCTTTAAAGCCCACTCACATATCTTTTTCTGCAAAATTTCCTAATTCCCCAAGTGGAACTCATTGCCCTCTCAACAGTTATGTGTTTATAATTTTATTTACTTATAACTTTTATATTTATTTTATATTTATTTTTTATAATAAAATCAGAATCATTTTAATTATTACATTGGTTTTTGCTTTTACCTCCAGATTGTACACTCCTTAAAGGCAAGGTCTACGTCCCATCTTTTCATCATACACCATGCCACCTTCCTCACCCCTTACCCACTACCTGATAGGACCACATCACCACCACAGGAATATATTATAAGGGATAGGCACTCAATATTTGTTGAACTATTTGAAGGGAAGGACATTCCCAAACAAAAAAATAAAAGCAGATACTAGGTTATGTGAAGTGGTATACTATTTTTTAAGTAAATGTAAAACTGCAGTGCTTCAGAAGAAAGGTTAGAGGTGATATGAGTAAATTATTTCCATAAGATTCTATTAATATGACTATAGTTGAATTTATTAGCTAACAAAATATTAGTAAAGTGTTCATTTTAAGGAAAATTGAAGAAGCTGAAACCATTCTGGCAAAACAACAACACAACAACAACAAAAAAGTATCTTTAAGAAACTCAATGTGATTGGTCAGGTGACACCTTTTAGTTCCAATGTGGTTCTTTATGATGTCACTGAACTTACCCCTGAGTCACTATGACTGATAATGTTACAATGATCATCAGTGTATCCTTTGCTGGGCATATTTTGCTGACTGGCAAGGTTATATGAAGTGCTTTTATTGAAGCACCATTTTAGCTAATAGCTCATGGTATTTTCTGCTTCCCTTCATAGGGAATTTAGCTATTTTATTTTATTATTTAGCTAATTTAGCTATTTTAAAATAGCTAAATTTTAGCTACTTTTTTTTTCAGTTGACAAAGAAGGATGTCTAATCAAGGACTACCACTGATTTTTTCTCTGTTGCTTATCTGCTTCTTTGGGGAGAGTTTCTGCATTTGTGATAGAACTATCTGGGCAAAGGTTGGATGGGAGATTCTTCCAGAAGAAGTACATAATTGGA
This sequence comes from Rhinopithecus bieti, assembly GCF_001698545.2. NCBI lineage: Eukaryota > Metazoa > Chordata > Mammalia > Primates > Cercopithecidae > Rhinopithecus > Rhinopithecus bieti. The sequence goes on from NW_016804151.1 coordinate 2,705,881, forward strand.
AATTTAAGTGTTCTCCATCTCACCGTCTGCCTTATCTTCTGGATAAACTATGCTGCGACTTTGCTAACATGGATATATTTCACGGCTGTTTATATCTCATTTATAATTTATTACAAGCTCTCTTTTTCATCTTATTTGTTTTGTCTGTGCATTACCTGTGGATGAAATGGAAGAAACACCAAAAAAAGGTGAATTCATGATACAAGTAGTAATAGTTACAAAATCTCTAAGGGTTTAGAACATAGTATTACCAGTTTCTTTGAGAGAGGGTACCGTGTTTTATTCCTCATTGCAATCTTCCCCCAACTTCCCATTCATCCCCAGCATCTAGCACAGTGTCTTGCTCATACTAGGTGTTGAACAAATGTGTACTGAATTAGAAGGTCCTTAGAATTATCTAGTCCCCTCTACTTCAAGTTACAAAACACAACAAAAAAAGTAGTGTGCTACCATTCGGAAAATGTATGGAAAATCAAGTTATCTGTCTGGGTCCTTAGGTAAGTCATTTGTTCTTTCTCAGTTGCATCATCCATAAAAGGATCTGTAACGAGAGATCTCTTAGAACCCTTCCAGATGTATCTAAGAAATCTAAGTACAAAAGTTGTCATGTAATTTTTATATGGGCTATAAACTAATAGCTAATAGTAAACCAACTTTCTGGGAAATGGAGTTTTTAAACTATTATATAATTTCCCACTTTGCCAATAGATGACATCATAGTTTCAGAGGCAACCTTAAAAGCTCTTTGATCAAAAAACAAACAAAACCTCATTGACCTTCAGAAGAATTAGATATTTATAAATGTTTTCTTATTTTTAAAATGACTGTTACTTTATGGTATTATACCTTGAGGTTCTTTAGTAAAGGAATACATTTTGCTAATCAAATAATTTCTCACAAGAGAGTACCCTAAACATAGGACACACTAATTGTTTGCTGATGGTGATAAGGATCATATATGTGGCATAGATAACATTTCCTCTGCATTTATACCTTTCTTCTATAGTAACCTTCCTTTTGTATAAATAATTGATGTGTGCTGTTTTAATAAAGTTTCTTTACACATTTAGAACACAAATTTAATTTGAACTATATTATTAACTATACTATAGTATTGAACTCTACTATTTTATGTAGATAAAATCTATATTGTTTTCCCCTTTTAGCTGAAAAACCAAGCCTCATTAGAAAAACCTGGTAATGATCTAGAAAGCCCATTCATCTACAACATTGACAAAACACTCTACAGAGTGGCAACCACAGCATCAGCGATATACAAGATCTGGGATCACAGGTCTTACCATCCTTCCTCTAAGAAAATTAAGCACTGCAAATTAAAGAAGAAGAGTAAAGAAGAAGGAGCCAGAAGACACTAAATATATGCATATGCAAATGTAGCTTAGTCAAATATAGAGATCACAAAAGAAATCTATCATCTAAAGATAAAAATGGTTCTTTGGAAACCTTTATAAATTTTTTGCCACAATCTTTACTAAAATTTTCCAAAGAAGCCTGGGTTGAAATGTTGCTTCCATTCAATTAAAAAATAACCCAGACTTACTAAAGTACCAGAGAATAAATTGTATACTGTAGAAAATGAAATAGAGGTTCCTCTTCAAAGGGACTTTCCTCCCAGTCTAATTCAGAATAGAAAGTAACCTCTCTTAGAAGCAAAATTTACTCAAAGACCCAAGCTAATATTGTTAAATTCTGCTAACTGTATTAAAGAAATCAATATACTGTGTTCTTAGCTCCCACATTTTAGCCTAGATATTTGCCCTGGCATGCCTGAACAGGTCCAAGCAAGCATTAGGTCATAGCCTGTTCCTCTTTCCTTATTTGGAAGTGTTTTTGCCTCTCTCAGCATTCCACAAGTTACTTCCTCTCTTCCTTTGTTCTCCTCTGCCTTTGCCTCTTTTGGGAAGTTCTAAGTTGCTAGCCAGTCAGGTCAAGTACAGAATGTGGGGTCCCATTCCAGCCAATGGAAACTGGACACAGCAGTAGGGTGGACGCATCAGGTTATAAACGACTCTGTCTCTTTTGTTCGTGTGTGGCAAGACTGCTAGCAAGCAGCACCCTTTCTGCAGAAAGTAAACTAGCCTTGCTGAGAGATCCTTTGTCTCAGTGTTGATTTTTTGCGACACTGAGCACCTGTTCCCAACAATTTGGTGGCCCATAGGGGATTAACATTCCCCTCTGGGACAGTCTTTGGTCCTCTCTCATGGGGAGGTGCCCTGCCACCCATTGCAGCAGCCCCAGGAGGACAGCCAGGACCTACCTGATGCAAGGAATATAGTTGGATTCTCAGCAACACGGGGAAAGAGAGAGGCTTGTGGGACTGCAGGGACCAGGTGACTCCATGCACAGGCCAAGGTAGGAAAAGCTGCAAGAGGGTGGCAAAGTACTTCCTTGGTGGTCAGCTTTTGGAAGCTGAGTGTGTGTGCATGACTGATTACCAGTCTGTTGCTGGACAGAGTGCGTGAACACAAACAGGAAGGGTGTAAGGAACCTCCAAAAGGGAAAAGGAGGAAGGTTAACCTCCCAGGGAAAGAGAATCGGCGAGACATCTCTGGTACAAGAGATTGAGCCTCTTGGTAAGCCTTTAAAGATGGGACAGCCAAGATATCCCCAGTCTGAAGGATCTGGGGGATTGAGCCTTCCCGGGAAAAGAACAGACGAGACATCCCTAGCACAAGGGATTGGGCCTATCTAGGATTCAACATGGGAAAAGACTTGGCAAGCCTCCAAAGGAAGGGAGGGCAAGAAGCCTCTAGTAGGAGAGGTTGAGCCAAGCCCCTCTCCCCCGTTGCCACTGCCACTGCACCCAGGAGTGCTAGAAACCTCCAGCAAGGAGCAAGGGGGGTTGAAAGCTCCAGGGAAAGGGCCTATTCTAGTCAGGCATCACCCAAAAACTTCAAGATAGGAAATGTTTCGAGTAAGACAGGGAAGATAAAGACCCATGGCTATAGCAGTATTAGCTGAAGAAAGTAGAAAATTAACCTATGGGGGGAAATAAACTGCAAGCATACCCCACCAAGTTAGAGCTATTTTAAATCAAAAGCAGGAAGGTGGCTTACTGACTCCAGAATATTGAAATAGAAGGCTATTTTGCTAGAAAAAGATGATTTCACCTTGACTACTGATAATTCGCTCAACCCAGCAGGTTTCTTGGCAGGAGACCCAAATTTAAAAAACACTTGTGTCTAGATTTCACTACCAAACAAAAGTCAGGCCAGATCTAGGAGAGGTCCCTTTTAAAACAGGGCGGCACTGGTTTATAGATGGTTCCTCCAAAATAGTCAAAGTAGAAAAACATAATTGGTATTCAGTAATTGATGGAGAAATGCTTGAAGAAGTAGAGTCAGGAAGACTGCCCAATAATTAGTCTGCCCAAACCTGTGACCTGTTTGCACTCAATCAAGCTTTGAAATATTTGCAGAACAAAGAAGGAACTGTTTATACTGATTCTAAGTATGCCTTTGGAGTGGTACATACAGTTAGAAAAATTTGGGCTGAGCAAGGTCTTATTAACAGTAAAGGCCAAGATCTAGTCCACAAAGAACTAATTGTTCGTGTCCTAGACAATCTCCAGTTGCCAGAAGAGATAGCTATTGTACATGTCCCAGGGCATAAAGGACTTTTATTTCACAAGTCAGGGAAATAACCAAATGACCTTGCAGGTCAGATAACCAAACAAGCTGCTGTTTCTTCTAAAATGCCTTTCACTTAATTCCTTGCCTTCCTTCCCCTACTGCAGTCCCCATCTTCTCTTCCACTAAAAAAGGAAAAGTTAATAAAAATAGAAGTTAAGAGAACACAGAAGGAAAATGGATATTGCCAGTTCAAAGGAAGATGTTACCCAAACCTCTCATAAGGGAGGTCTTAACCACAGTTCTCAGACTTCACAGGTGTATAGGAATTTATACCCTAGCCAAGCAAGTTACAAATAGTTGTCTAATATGTAAGAAAACCAACAAACAAGTCATAAAGAAATCACCTCCAAGGGGGAGGGATCCAGGACTAAGGCCATTCCAAAGCGTTCAAATGAACTGCACTGAAATGACCCCAATCAGTTGCCTAAAGTATTTGTTGGTAAGAGTAGATCATCTCACTAGACTGAAGCTACCTCCTTTTCAAATGCAACAGCTATTTATGTAGTTAAAGCATTAATTGAGAATATAGCACCCAAATGTAGGCTAATAGAAAATATGGACTTGGACAATGGAACCCATCTCACAGCCCATGTCATTAAGAAGCTATCCCAGGTTTTAAACATTAGATGGGAGTATCATATCCCTTGGCATCCATCTTCATCATTGAGGGTAGAAAGGATGAATCAGACCTTAAAGAACCACTTAACCAAATTAGTTCTAGAAACTCGTTTACTGTGGACCAAATGTCTTCCCATTGCCTTACTGAGGATCAGGACAGCTCCCTGAAAGGATACATGCCTGTCTCCATATGAAATGTTATATGGATTACCTTATTTACATTCGTCAGCTGATGTTCCTACATTTAAAACTAAGGATCAGTTCCTCAGAAATTATATACTTGGTCTCTCTTCTACCTTTTCTTCTCTTAAGGTCAAAGGTCTCTTAGCACCAGCCACCACTAGAATTTCCAGAACACCAGCACCAACCCGGGGACCACCTTCTCATCAAAGGGTGGAAGGAAGGAAAACTCGAGCCCAGCTGGGAAGGCCCCTATCTGGTGCTATTAATCACCGAGACTGCCGTCCACACAGCTGAGAAAGGATGGACCCACCATACTCAAGTCAAGAAAGCATCTTCCTCGTCAGAATCATGGGTTGCTATACCAGGATTGAGCCCTACCAAGTTAAAGTTAAAGAAAGCTTAATTTTCATGTACCTTCTATATTGCTTCCTTTCCTTTCCTTATTCTGTTATTAGGTCCTTTGTTATTAATATAACTAAGTCTGACCCACCTCAAACCATTGCCTTTAATGCTTGCTCTGTCATACCTTGTGGAGATGTGAAGGATCAATGACAGCTAGCCTTTTCACACAAATATTTATGCCCCAGCCCTCTAACTGACACAGTTACTCCTAGCAGTCATAGTTGTGATTGCCTGCAGCTGAGACACCAATTCTCTGCTCCTACAGCCTGGCAACCTTGTAGTAGCTGGGACTGTGTCCTTTGAACTACTCAGGAGCAAGGTTAGACTTCCACGGAGGTTTGTGCAAATCTAAAACCCCTCATCTATTTCACTAAAGGGACTACCCCTTCTAACTGTCAGCCTTATCAGTGTAACCCTGTCCTCTCTCTCACCACCTCCACCTTAACTGACTCTAAACTTGCCCTTGCTCACTTCTATGGTATGGGGATTGATGTAAATGGGAAAGACCCCCTAGGCATTTTTGAGACACGCATTATTCCCCGTCTTCCCCTTCTTCAGTATCCTCATTTTTCAATCCCACACCAGTTACCCCGACACCTAATGATAAAACTAGAGTGTCTATTGTGAAAGTGAAATATCTAAGACAGACCTTAGCTATTGAGACAGGATATCAAGATGCAAATACCTGGCTGAAATGGATTAAATATTCCGTTTGCACTTTAAATAAAAGCGATTGTTACACTTGTGCACACGGTAGACCAGAGGCCCAGGTTGTCCCTTTCCACTCAGATGGTCTCCTCGTTGACCAGGCATGGACTGTATGGTGGCTCTCTTCCAGAATCCCACTGCTTGGGATAATCCATCATGCCAAGCTCTCTCTGCTGTTTCCTGAAGTTCGACACCCTCAGGGTCAGGCCTGGAGGGCAATCCAGCTTCCACCTCTAAATGCCAAGTTTACTTCATGCCTTGCACAGCAGGGGGAGAATTTGGTGTTCCTTGGAAGCATAAAAAGATGCAAGGAACTCAAGCCTATCCAGAAGCTTGCCCATCAGTCCCCAAGCAGATGTATGGTGGTACTGTGGAGGACCTTTACTGGATACTCTGCCTTATAATTGGAGCAGTAATTGTGCTCTAATCCAATTGACTATCCCCTTCACCCTGGCGTTTCATCAATCTGAGAAAGTAAAAACAAGACACTGCAGACCAAGGGAAACTCCATATGAGTCCTTTGATCTCAGCTTTACATAGATGTTATTGGGGTCCCATGAGGAGTGCCAGATAACTTTAAAGCATGGAATCAAAGAGCTACAGGATTTGAATCTACATTGTTCTGGTGGTTAACTATAAATCTATAAATAAAAATGTAGACTGGATAAACTATATTACAATCAGCAATGATTTGTAAATCATACTAGGGACTCCATCAAAGGGATAGCTGAGCAACTAAGACCTACCAGCCAGATGGCCTGGAAAAATAGAATAGCCTTAGATATGATATTAGTAGAAAAGGGAGATGTTTGCATCATGATTGAAACTCAATGTTTTACCTTTATTCCTAATAATACTGCCCCTGACGGAACTATAACAAGAGTGCTGCAAGGATTAACAGCCCTATCCAATGAACTTGCCAAAAATTCTGGACTAGATGATCCTTTTTCTAAAAGATAGAACATTGGTTCAGTGGATGGAAAGGGATTTTGACTTCAATTCTCACCTCGTTAGCTCTTGCTATTGGTATACTTATTCTCACAGGCTGTTGTATTATTCCCTGCCTTCAAAGTTTTATACAAAAACTTGTCTCTGCCACTCTTACAAAGCTAATTCCTAACTTTCCTCCACCCTATTCAGAATGATTACTTCTCTTAAAAGGACAAACAGAGCAATTGAGTCAAGACATGTTAAACAAGTTTAAAGAGGAATTATAAAATAAAAAAGGGGGAAATTGTAGAAAATGAAATAGAGGTTCCTTTTCAAAGGGACATACCTCTCAGTCTAATTCAGAATAGATAGTAACCTCTCTTAGAAGCAAAATTTACTCAAAGACCTGTGCTAATATTCTTAAATTCTGCTAGCTATAATAAAGAAATCAATATACTCTGTTCTTAGCTCCACATTTTAGCCTAGATATTTGCCCTGGCATGCCTGAACAGCTCCAAGCAAGCATTAGGTCATAGTCTGTTCCTCTTTCCTTATTTGGAAGTGTTTTTGCCTCTCTCAGCATTCCGCAAGTTACTTCCTCTCTTCCTTTGATCTCCTCTGCCTTTGCCTCTTTTGGGAAGTTCTAAGTTGCTAGCCAATCAGGTCGAGTACAGAATGTGAGGTCCTGTTCCAGCCAATGGAAACCGGACACAGCAGTAGGATGGACGCACCAGATTATAAATGACCCTGTCTCTTTTGTTCGTGTGTGCCCACGTGGCAAGACCGCTAGTGAGCGGCACCCTTTCTGCAGAAAGTAAACTAGCCTTGCTAAGAGATCCTTTGTCTCAGTGTTGATTTGTGTGACTCTGACCACCTGTTCCCAACATACACTATCACTGCTACATGTTTAAGTATTTTGTTATTTTCAATGTGTTAGATTACTAATCATTAACCAATGTATATAACAGAAGCTTAATTTAGTGTTTCAATAAATCTCTGATAAATAATAGCTGAGATTTGTCTTATTTTCCTGAGAATTTTTTTTTTTTTTTTTGAGAGAGAATCTCATTCTGTCACCCAGGCTGGAGTGCAGTGGCTCCATCTTGGCTCACTGCAACCTCCACCACCCTGGTTCAAGCAATTCTCCTGCCTCAGCCTCCCGAGTAGCTAGGATTACAGGCTCCTGCCACCGTGCCCAGCTAATTTTTGTATTTTTAGTAGAGATGGGGTTTCACCATCTTGGCCAGGCTGGTCTTGAACTCCTGACCTCAGATGATCCACCCGTTTTGGCTTCCCAAAGTACTGGGATTACAGGCATGAGCCACTGCACCCAGCCTTCCTGAGAAAATTTTATAACCACAGAAAGACTTTTAATTTCCTACTTCAGATTGCTAAAATAGCATGGAAATATTAAAGAATATATTAATTTTTTAAGTATAAATGTTTTCATTTTCAGTATAATGATGAATTGTAGATTAACTTTTTTTAATTTCAGACTTTTGTTAATAAGACAATTCAATTTTTTAAACTATGGTTACAATATTTTTCAAAGAACAACTAGGAGATAGGCCTGAGACTGGGACAGATGATTTGACTTAAAATATCTTGAAAATCCTAGAAAATATATCTATAACATATCTGCCACCATTATAAGAGAGGAAAAAAACTTTTCAAAACCAATCCTTGAAACAGTAATAAACTTTACAGTTTTATAAGTAGCGGAGAAGAATAGTACCTGGCTTGGGCTACTATGGATTATGAAAGGTTTATTTTGTTCCACTTTCCAGACTCCCTTTACCTCTATTCCTTCTTAGCACAACCCCACCTTCACATTTCTATAAATGTTTGCTTCATACCTTCAGAGTTCTGAAATGTTAGCTAATTCCCTCTAAAAGAACATTAATATATATTTATTTTAATGGTGAACTATTGAAGACTTAAAAAATCCCCAAACCTCTAAAACCCAAGGAAATTTATCTCTACTAATGGAATTTTCAGCAGAATGGAGAAGACTATTTGGGGTAGGGATTTCTGAATGCTTTAAGTTTCCCCAGGTAACTCCTACTCTAATCACTAGAAGAAACAGAAGTGATATACATTCTTGATAAGACTGAATTAAATAAATGTTAAATTTTATGTTATTTATGTTTCTGACATTCCACAGCCACATTACTATGAAACTCCATTCTGAATAAGACTGAATTAAATAGTAAGGCTGAATTAAATAAATGTTAAATTTTATATTGAGTTATTTATGTTTCTGACATTCCACAGCCACATTTCTATGAAACTCCAATATTAATTTAATCATTGATCTGGAAACACAATACTAGTTTGCTTTTTATAGTTTTCATTTCTTTTTACCACTAAGACATATTAGGTATAATTGCTCCAAGAACCTAAGGATGGATATTAACAGATGGATAAACAGATGGATATTATGTCCTCTTGCGATTGAGTTTAAATACTAGTGTCCCTACTTGAAACCTATGTGACCTTGGACAAGGTGCTTAAATTCTCTATACTTCAGTTTCCTTCTCTGAAAAAGGGGCCAAATTAAACAGATGGATATTATGAAGAAGGAAACCAATAATACCTCACACCCATAAGCCCCAAAAAACTTCTCAGAAAAGTTACAGCAAACTTTGTCCTTGAATTGTGATTTTTAAGTACTATGGGTCATCTTTCAAAAATGGATTTTAAATTATGGAATGTGGGCTGGGCATGGTGGCTCATGTCTATAATCCCAGCACTTTGGGAGGCTGAGGAGGGCGGATCATGAGGTCAGGAGTTCGAGACCAGCCTGACCAACATGGTGAAACCCTGTCTCTACTAAAAAATACAAAAATTAGCCAGGCATAGTGGCGCATGCCTGTAATACCAGCTACTTGGGAGGCTGAGGCAGGAGAATCACTTGAACCCAGAAGGCAGAAGTTGTAGTGAGTTGAGATCACGCCATTGTACTCCAACTGGGGCAACAAGAGTGAAACTCCATCTCAAAAAAAAAAAAAGAAAAATTATGGAATGTGAATTTCACCTAAAATTACTAATCATGGGGGGATCAATTGAATTATTTGCTATTTGTGTTTTCCTTTTACTTACAGATCTAATCATAAAAATAAAAGATATTGACATAGGATTGCTTATAGAAAACAGTTCAAGTGGACAGTTAATTATAATCTACAAAGCACAATTCATCTCTTTCTTCCCAAATGTGTTTCCTTCCTTTAATTTCCTTATTTATATTAACTATTCTAGTCCCTTCCTCATTCTATTGATGAACATGCACCTTACCACTACCAGCTGAATCTTCCTCAAGATCACTTTCATCCTCTTCCTGTTCTACATAAAAACTTTCAGCGGCTCCCAGAATAAAATAAAAACACCTTAGCCAAGCATTTAAGGGTACGGTGTAATAAAAGCAGCAGCATTTTTCAAGTGCTGACCACATGCCAGGTATTGTGGTAACTGCTTTATATCATCTCATTTAATTTTCACAGTAATCCTCAAAGATGGGAACTATATTATTGGCCCCTTTTTCAGAGAAGGAAACTGAAGCATAGAGAATTTAAGCACCTTGTCCAACGTCACATAGGTTTCAAGTAGGGACACTAGTATTTAAACTCAATCTCAAGAGGACATGTACTTAACCCTTTTATTATCCTACCTATGTTATAGCCTACCTGTGGAAACTATGACCCACTGCTCAATAAGGCAATCTTGTCACCGTCCTCCAACATGCCACTTTCACTCACAGCTCTAAGATTTTGCTCATCCCTTTCCCTTTATATTGCATATTCAAATCCCATCCATTCTTAAAGGCCCAGCTCAAGCCCAACTTGCTCTGACTTCCTATTCTCCCACCACCCTGTAGCACGAAATACCTGCTCCGCCAATTTTAACCTTTAATCACAGTCTTTCTGATATATTTAAATAATTGTTGAATGTGTCCATAACTTATAATCTCCCACCTAACAAATATCCAGAGTGCAGGAACAACCAATTGTATCTACAGCACTACTATACTCACAATGGGAATTCAATAAATGCTTGCTAAAAACAGAAATGCAGATAGCCTTGCAAAACAAATGCTGTGAACTTCATAAGCACTAGCTTAGTTACAAAAGTACATCTTCCTGAAATCTCTTTAAGCTATATTTTACAGGGTTGTGGAAATATATATGCAAAATATTAGCAAAAGACAAAATAATACTGTTTTTTGAACTTTGTATTGAAGTATAACTTATAAACAGAAAAGTACAAAACCTATGTGTACAGCTCAACGAATTTTCAAAGAAACATACCCATGTACCAGCAACCAGATTAAGAAAAAGAACATCACATCCCAGAAGTTCCCCCATGCCATAAGGGTAGCTACTATTCTGACTATTAGCACTATAAATTAATTTAGCCTAAATGAACCTTTCTAAAATTATTGTTACAACCTTTTACATTTGAGGAATCAAATATATTACTCAAATATGCTATTTTTTAAACATTTAAGAAATAATCCACTTTGCCTGAGTCTCTCAAAAAATGGCCTTGAACATATATATTGAACATACAATAATCTTCTTATAGAAATTATTTTCTCATAGAAAATTATTGGTGAGACAGAAGTTGGTAAATCAACAAGCTTCCAATATGTACAGTTACTAATAAATACAATGTTTATGGCCAATAGCAAAATAAAGAGGGGGAAATTTCATGTATTATTGTCAACTATGACTGTGGTTGTATCTACAAATAAAACACTGTGAAAAAAGGTGACATATCCTGTAACTCATAGGAGAAAAACTCATCACATCAGTCAGTTTGCTAACCCCTTGTGAGCTTCCTTACCTGCCCAGTCCAGGAATTCAACACACTCAGTCTGAGAATATCTAGCAGCAACATCTCGAGCCCTTTCTTCCCGGAAGTTCAAAGCTTCTATATCAACATCCAGTTCTACCAGTGCTTTCAAAGTTTCCAAACGACCCCAGGCTGCAGCACAGTGTAAGAGTGTATACCCTAACAAATGGAATGAAGATGGTGAGATCAAACGGACAACACTGTTTTAGGCTAATTTACGTAGTGGAAGATCATAATGGTGATCAAGTATTGAACAATTACTATGGGCCAGGCACTATTCTGTCTTACATATAGAAAACTCATTTAGTTTTATAAAACCACTATGATGTCAGAACTATTACAGTTCTCATTTTATAGACAAGGAAACTAAAGTCCAGGTGGGATAAGAAACTTGCCCAAGGAAACATCCCTGGCAAACAGTAAATGATGGATGCAAGATGCCAACATAGACTGTCTGAAGCCTGAGCTCTTCAACATCGTGGGAGGAAGATGGCAATCTTCCTAATGGTCATCTATTCTAAACACAACTGGACCGTGATTTTAAAGAATTTTTATCAAACTCTAACCACTCTAGCATTATTGTTAGCACAATTATACAAATTACTAAACCTGTGTATACCTTAGGTTTGGAAATTCTTCTAATTAAAGCTAAAATTATGGCCTATCAAATTAGAAAGTCATTTCTTAGACTTTCTCAAGTGACTGCCATGAGGTATAATTGTAAACAAGAAGGATATGGAAGGCATCTTTAAATTTTTTTCAGATTGATTTTAAAAAATTAAATCAAAGATCATTGCTTGAACTTGCCCACAAGGATACTTCTTTTTACTGCAATTCACTTTATTGCACAGAGGGACAATACTGTTAAGCTTTCTAGAGACTTCCTGGTGTGATAAAGGGATAACCCCAGTCAATCCCTTAATCTCTTGTGTCTAAATACTCTATTTTTTCAGACAGGGTCTCTCTCTGTTGCCCAGTTTAGAGTGCAGTGGCATGAATAGCTCACTGCAGCCTTGAACTCCTGGGTTCAAGCAATCTTCCCACCTCAGCTTCCTGAGTAGCTGGGACCATAGGCTCATGCCAGCATGCCCAGATCATTTTTTTTTTTTTTTAGACAGAGTCTTTCTCTGTTGCCAGGCTGGAATGCAGTGGCATGATCTCGGCTCACTGCAACCTCTGTGTCCTGGGTTCAAGCTATTCTGCCTCAGCCTCTGGAGTAGTTGGAACTACAAGCATGCCCCATCACATCCAGCTAATTTTTGTATTTTTAGTAGAGATGGGGTTTCCTCATGTTGGCCAGGATGATCTTGATCTCTTGATCTCATGATCCACTCACCTCAGCTTCCCAAAGTGCTGGGATTATAGACATAAGCCACCGCACCTAGCCGATAATTTTTTAAACATTTTGTAGAGACAGAGTCTCAGTATATGGCCCAGGCTGGTCTGGAACTCCTGGGCTTAAGCAGTCCTTCCCTGGCCTCCCACAGTGCTAGGATTACAGGCATGAACCACCGCAACCAGCCACTCTGAACTTTTTGATCCAACTTGTCAACAGAAAGTTGTAGAGTCATATACTCAATTTTTTCTCTGAAGCATGCTTTTCTGACAGTGAATCTTAATTTTCATGTCTTTGCCATATGGACAGGCTTGGAATTTCCCAAATTATCATTTTCTCAATTTATTTTTCCTCTGGTATTTTCCTATAAGCAGCAAGAAGAAACCAGGAGCACCTGCAACACTAAGCTTAGGAATCCCCTCTCTAAATAAGGTTTCATGGTGACATAGAATCAGAATGAAGAAATAGAATATTTTAGAGTATATCATCAAATCTTAATAGAGTATACACCTATTCCCACACATTGGAAAATACCTACCAAAAAGATGGCAATATTCATGTCAACCAGTCACAATACTACCTTCCTTGAATAGTGTTAGGGACACACTGCCAAATACTGATTTGGGTCTCTCCTTTTCCTTTATATACTGTTTTTTTAAATATTACTATTATCCTAATTTTTACAGATGAAGAAACCACAGCACAGAAAGGTTATATAATTTGCCCAAGTCACATAGTCAAGTTAATGGAAAGCTGGGATTTTAACTCAGGGAGTCTGGCTGTAAAATCCATGCTGTTAACCAATTTATTACAGAATCCTTTTGTAACTTGATTTTTGCCTCAATATTTTTCAGAGTTATCCATTTTAATACCCAAAGAGCTAATTCATTCAATTATTGTGTAATATTTCATTGTATGAAAATACCATAATGTATTTATCTACCCTCCTATTATTTATTTCCAATGATTAACTGTTATAAGCAAGGCTTGAATAATCATTTTTATACTTATGTCTTCTTGTAAGCATGTGTGAGAGTTTCCCAAAGACATATCTCTAGAAATGGAAATTAGGATCATCAGGTATGTCCATTAACAACTTCATATAAATGTTCTCAAAAGTGATTATATCAATTTATGCTCCCTCCTCAGAGTGAAGGAATTCCCATTTCCTACATCTTCAGCAATGTTTAATAGTCAAATATTTAAATTTTTCTGAATCTGATGAGTCATGGTAGCCCATTGTTTACATTTGCTTTTATAGTGAAGTTAAACATATTTTCATTTATTTATTGGCCAGGAGAGTTTCTCTCCCATAAATTGCATGTTCCTAACCTCTGCCTATTTTTCCATTGGGTTGAATTCCAAGCCTATTAATTAATAGGCTGTCTTTACATAGATATATCCTTTGTGGCTTATTTTGTCACTTTGTTTATGAAACCTTTTGGGCATAGTTCAAAATTTAGATAGATAGATAGATAGATAGATAGACCGACAGAGAGATATTTTCCTTTAGTGGTTGGGTTCTTTATATCTCAAGATACTCTGTGATGTCTCAAGAATATAGCAATACTCCTCTATTTTTCAGAAAGTTTAAAATATTTTGCTTTACACATTCATGCCTTACAATCACCTGTAATTAATTTTTATGTGTGGTAAAAAGTAGGTACATATCAACCATTGTGGAAAATAGTGTGGCGATTCCTCAAGGATCTAGAACTAGAAACACCATTTGACCCAGCCATCCCATTACTGGGTATATACCCAAAGGATTATAAACCATGCTGCTGTAAAGACACAGGCACATGTATGTTTGTTGTAGCACTATTCACAATAGGAAAGACTTGGAATCAACCCAAATGACCATCAGTGACAGACTGGATTAAGAAAATGTGGCATATATACACCATGGAATACTATGAAGCCATAAAAAAGGATGAGTTCGTGTTCTTTGTAGGGACATGGATGCGGCTGGAAACCATCATTCTCAGCAAACTATCACAAGGACAGAAAACCAAACACCGCATGTTCTCACTCATAGGTGGGAATTGAACGATGAGATCCCTTGGACACAGGAAGGGGAACATCACACACCGGGGCCTATTGTGGGGAGGGGGGAGGGAGATGGAGAGCATTAGGAGATATACCTAATGTAAATGACGAGTTAATGGGTACAGCACACCAACATGGCACATGTATACATATGTAACAAACCTGCACGTTGTGCACATGCACCCTAGAACTTAAAGACACAACTCTTGTTGTGTCTCTGCCAAGCTTTGGTATCAGGATGATGCTGGCCTCATAAAATGAGTTAGGGAGGATTCCCTTTTTCTGTTGATTGGAATAGTTTCAGAAGGAATAGCACCAGCTCCTCTTTGTAACTCTGGTAGAATTTGGTTGTGAATCCATCTGGTCCTAGACTTTTTTTGGTTGGTAGGCTATTGATTACTGCCTCAATTTCAGAGCCTGTTATTGGTCTATTCAGCGATTCAACTTCTTCCTGGTTTAGTCTTGGGAGGGTGTATGCGTCCAGGAATTTATTCATTTCTTCTAGATTTTCTAGTTTGTTTGCATCATAGTATTCCCTGATGGTAGTTTGTATTTCTGTTGGATTGGTGGTGATATCCCCTTTATCACTTTTATTGCATCTATTTGATTCTTCTCTCTTTTCTCATTAGTCTTGCTAGCAGTCTATCACTTTTGCTGATCTTTTCAAAACAACAGCTCCTGTATTTGCTGATTTTTTGAAGGGTTTTTTATGTCTCTATCTCCTTCAGTTCTGCTCTGACCTTAGTTATTTCTTGCCTTCTGCTCGCTTTTGAATTTGTTTGCTCTTGCTTCTCTATTTCGTTTAATTGTGATGTTAGGGTGTTGATTTTAGATCTTTCCTGCTTTCTCTTGTGGGCATTTAGTGCTATAAATTTTCCTCTACACACTGCTTTAAATGTGTCCCAGAGATCCTGGTATGTTATGTCTTTGTTCTCATTGGTTTCAAAGAACATCTTTATTTTTGCCTTCATTTCGTTATGTACCCAGTAGTCATTCAGGAGCAGGTTGTTCAGTTTCCATGTAGTTGTT
>NW_016804151.1:2722264-2748975 GCF_001698545.2 Rhinopithecus bieti
TTTTTTTTTTTTTTTTTTTTTTTTTTTTTTTGCTTTCCATTTGCTTGGTAGATCTTCCTCCACCCTTTTATTTTGAGCCTATGTGTGTCTCTGCACATGAGATGGGTCTCCTGAATATAGCACACTGATGGGTCTTGACTCTATCCAATTTGCCAGTCTGTGTCTTTTAATTGGGGCATTTAGCCCATTTACATTTAAGGTTAATATTGTTATGTGTGACTCTGATCCTGACATTATGATGTTAGTTGGTTATTTTGCCTGTTAGTTGATGCAGTTTCTTCGCATCAATGATCTCTATAATTTGGCATGTTTTTGCAGTGGTTGGTACCGGTTGTTCCTTTCCACGTTTAGTGCTTCCTTCAGGAGCTCTTGCAAGGCAGTCCTGGTGGTGACAAAATCTCTCAGCATTTGCGTATCTGTAAAGGATTTTATTTCTCCTTTACTTATGAAACTTAAGTTGACTGGATATGTAATTCTGGGTTGAAAATTATTTTCTTTAAGAATGTTGAATATTGGTCCCCACTCTCTTCTGGCTTATAGAGTTTCTGCCAAGAGATTCGCTGTTAGTCTGATGGACTTCCCTTTGTGGGTAACCCAACCTTTCTCTCTGGCTGCGCTTAACATTTTTTCCTTCATTTCAACCTGGGTCAGTCTGACAATTATGTCTCGAGGTTGCCCTTCTTGAGGAGTATTATGTGGTGTTCTCTGTATTTCCTGAATTTGAATGTTGGCCTGCCTTGCTAGGTTGGGGAAGTTCTCCTGGATAATATCCTGAAGAGTGCTTTCCAACTTGGTTCCATTCTCCCAGTCACTTTCAGGTACACCCATCAAATGTAGATTTGGTCTTTTCACATAATCCCATATTTCTTGGAGGCTTTGTTCTTTTCTTTTTACTCTTTTCTCTCAAATTTTGTTCTCTTGCTTTATTTCATTAATTTGATCATGAATCACTGATACCCTTTCTTCCACTTGATCGAATTGGCTACTGAAGCTTGTGCATGCATCACGTAGTTCTCCTGCCATGATTTTCATCTCCGTCAGGTCATTTAATGTCTTCTCTACACTGTTTATTCTAGTTAGCCATTCGTTTAATCTTTTTTCAAGGTTTTTAGCTTCCTTACGGTGGGTTCAAACATCCTCCTTTAGCTTGGAGTAGTTTGTTATTACCGACCTTCTGAAGCCTACTTCTGTCAGCTCATCAAAGTCATTCTCCGTCCAGCTTTGTTCTGTTGCTGTCGAAGAGCTGCAATCCTCTGGAGGAGAAGAGGTGCTCTGGTTTTTAGAATTTTCAGCTTTTCTGCTCTGGTTTCTCCCCATCTTTGTGGTTTTATCTACCTTTGGTGTTTGATGTTGTTGACCTACAGATAGGGTTTTGGTGTGGACGTCCTTTTTGTTGATGTTGATGCTATTCCTTTCTGTTTGTTAGTTTTCCTTCTAACAGTCAGGTCCCTCAGCTGCAGGTCTGTTGTAGTTTGCTGGAGGTGCCCTCCAGACCGTGTTTTCCTGGGTATCACCAGCAGAGGCTGCAGAACAACAAATATTGCGGAACAGCAAATATTGCTGCCTGATCCATCCTCTGGAAGCTTCATCCCAGAGCAGCATCTGCCTGTATGAGGTGTCAGTTGGCCCCTACTGGGAGGTATCTCCCCGTTAGGCTACATGGGTGTCAGGAGGCAGTGTGTCCGTTCTCAGAGCTCAAACCCCATGCTGGGAGAACCACTACTCTCTTCAGAGCTGTCAGACAGGGACGTTTAAGTCTGCAGAAGTTTCTGCTGCCTTTTGTTCAGTCATGCCCTGCCCACAGAAGTGGAATCAACAGAGGCAGCAGGCCTTGCTGAGCTCTGGTGGGCTCCACTCAGTTCGAGCTTCCCTGGCTGCTTTGTCTACCTAATCAAGCCTCAGCAATGGTGGATGCCCCTCCGCCTGCCACGCTGCTGCCTCGCAGGTCAATCTCAGACTGCTGCTCTACCAGTGAGCAAGGTTCCATGAGCGTGGGACCCACTGAGCCAGGCACGGGATATAATCTCCTGGTGTTCCATTTGCTAAGACTGTTGGAAAAGCGCAGAATTAAGGCAGGAATGTCCCATTTTTCCAGGTACTGTGTGTCATGGCTTCCCTTGGCTAGGAAAGGGAAATCCCCTGACCCCTTGTGCTTCCCAGGTGAGGCGATGCCCACCCTGCTTCAGCTCACCCTCCATGGGCTGCACCCACTGTCCAACCAGTCCCAATGAGATGAACCAGGTACCTCAGTTGGAAATGCAGAAATCACCCGTCTTCTGCATCGATCATGCTGGGAGCTGCAGACTGGAGCTGTTCCTATTTGGCCATCTTGCAATGAACTCATGTCTTACAATTATTTTGCCAGATTTATTCCTAGTTCCTTTATCATTTTGTTATGAATAAGATCTTTATTTTTATCACATTCCCTTGTTGTTGATGGTATATAGAAAGTTACTGATTGGGATATTGGTCTTATGTTCATATTCCTCCTAAACTCTCTTAGTACTAATAGGAGATTCCCTTGAATTTAAGTCTATGTACCTATGAATAATCAGAGTTTTGTTTCTTATACTCTGATCTTTATATCCAGTAGTATGCTGGTAAATGTATAACTAGTTATCTGGAGAGAAAAGCCCTGATTTGTATCATTAGCCAATTACTGTGATGTATGGCCCAACATGGCCAATTTCAATAGCTATCAACATGACATCAACCAATTCACAACAACTCTGAAATTTTAACAATCAGTTCTTCAGAGCTCATAAAAGCTAGCTGTAGCACAATACTGTGTTATTTCTCTACCCTTCTTACTGCTCTTGCTGGAAACTCTATTATAATGATAAATGGAAGCCATAATAACAAATATCTTAGTCTTATTTCTGATTACAAAGAATGTTTCTGAAAAATTCAATGTTGGGTAAGTTCGCTTCAGGTTTTTGATAGACAGCCTTAAGGAAAGTTTCTTCTATTCCTATTTCCCTAAGAGCTTTCACCACAGGTCAGATGCAGTGGCTCATGCCTGTAATCCCAGAGCTTTGGGAGGTCGAGGTGAGAGCACTGCTTGAGTCCAGGAGGTAGGGAGGCTTGTCTCAAACTCCTGGGCTCAAACTATCCTCCCACCTTGGCCTCCCATAGTGCTGGGATTACAGGTGTGAACCACCATACCCTGGCTCTAATGATTTTTTTTAAATCTTACTTTTTTTCTGTGTTAATGTTCTATGTTTTCAGTTCCAAATATTATTTATGCTGTCTCTCTCTGATTAATATTATCAAAGGTCAGCTGGGTGCGGTGGCTTATGCCTGTAATTCCAGCACTTTGGGAGGCCAAGGCAGGTGGATCATCTGGGGTCAGGAGTTTGAGACCAGCCTGGCCAACATGGCAAAACCCCCTCTGTACTAAAAAATACAAAAATAAGCCAGGCATGTTGTTGCATGCCTGTAATCCCAGCTACTCAGGAGGCTGAGGCAGGAGAATTGCTTGAACCCAGGAGGCAGAGGCAGTAGTGAGCCAAGATTGCGCCACCGTACTCCAGCCTGGGTGACAGAACAAGACTCTGTCTCAAAAAAAAGAGAACAAAAAATATGTGTGTGTGTATGTGTATGTGTATGTGTATGTGTGTGTGTTTGTGTGTGTGTGTGTGTGTGTGTGTGTGTGTGTATACATATATAAAATCAAATGTTTTTCAACTGTCATTTTCACTGAACCTGATTTTGGTATTGTCAATCCTTTCCTTTCCATCTATTCTGTTTTCTATTTTCTTTCTTTCTTTTCTTTTTTTTTTTTTTGAAACTGAGTCTTATCATGTCACCCAGGCTGTTCTTGAACTCCTGACCTCAAGCAAATCCTCCTGCCTCGGCCTCCCAAAGTGCTGAGATTATAGGTATGAGCCTCTGCGCCTGGACTCTGGCCTATTTCTTTATTTTCAACGCCATTAATTTATTCAATTATTTTTCTTTTACTTTCTTTGGTTACTCAGTTGTTCTTTTTCTAACTTCTTCAGTTAAATGCTTTGCTTACTAATTTTTTTATGTTTCATATATTCTAATATATGTATTATACTAGAATTTTAATTTTAGTTGTATCCCATGGGTTCAGACATGGTGATGCTGTTGTCACTTAAACATTTCATAATTTTCATTATGTCTTCTGTGACCAATAGATGATTTAAAGTGTGTTCTTGGTTGGGTGCAGTGGCTCACACCTGTAATCCCAGGACTTTGGGAGACCAAGGTAGGTGGATCACTGGACGTCAGGAGATTGAGACCAGCCTGGCCAAAATGGTGAAACCCTGTCTCTACCAAAAAATACAAAAATTAGCCAAGCGCAGTGACCCATGCCTGTAGTCCCAGCTACTCGGGAAGCTAAGGTGTGAGAATTGCTTGAACCTGGGAGGCGGAGGTTGCAGTGAGCTGAGATCATGCCATTGCACTCCAGCCTGCGCAACAGAGTGAGACCCTGTCTCAAAAAATAAAAATGAAAATAAAAAATAAATGTGTTCTTGCTTTCAGTTTTCAGTTATCTTTTTGTTACTACTTTTTAATTTTATTTTGTCATAGTCACTGACCAAAGACTATATGCTATAGATTCTCTGACAGTTGTTAAGACTTCCTTTATGGCTTAACATACGATCAATATTTTTAAAATGTTCCATGTGAGCATGAAGAGAGTGTATATCCTTTCTTTGCTGAAGATCATGCTGATGATCTTTTTTTATTTTCTACCATGACCACATATTATATTTGCAATCTGAAAAATTATTTACTGAATTTACAAAGCTAATTAGATGATTGCTAACAATAAATCTTCAAGGGAAAGAGATAACAGTAAATTATTACACATTTACTATATATCAATTTACAATATGCCAAGCACTAAAATATTTATTTTATCCTATTTAATCCTCATTATACCCTGTAAGGAAAATATAATTATTGTCCCCATTTTGCAGATGGAAAAACAGAAACACAAAAAGATCAGGTAACTCGCCAAGTCACACAGCTAATAAATAGTGAAGTCTATGTTCTAAAATACTATACTATGTAATATCAACATTGAAATTTACATGTATACACATGCATATACCCATATAGATGTATATACACATATATGTAAAGTATAAAACAGGCACATCAAATATATCTAACCTGAAATATATTACATGGCATCTTTAGGTCATCATAAGTAATACTGATGAGAGAAAAAAGAAAAAATACCTCTGGTGGTTTTTTCATTCAGATTCACACCGTATTTTGCCAAAGCTCTAATCACATCGCTTTGCCCAGCCATGCAAGCTGCATACAACAAATTTCTCCCAACGATGTCTTCTTCTAAGAGAAGCTGCATGGCCTGTTCATGATGAGGATTCTCAGGATCCTCAAAAATCTTCTGCAAACCCTCTACATCCCCTGTGAGAGCAGGTTGTAAAAGGGGGTTCCTGGGGCCTGTTTCCTCTGGTTCTTGGACTTCTTCATCTTCCTCTTCTTGCTGTGAGAAAAATTCTGAACTCTCTGACTCTGGAGGTCCTTCTGACTCCATTAACTCCAAAAATACCTGTGACCAAAAAAATTAAAAGTGATAAAATCTACTCAAACTCATCAGTATTTGTTTACTTATTTGCTCAGTCAACTGACAATATAGATGGTATAAAAATACTTAACTAGTTGAAAACAACTATAAAGTAAGATACTTCAGCAATTCCATCAATAAAGTTTATTGTGTACCTATTACGACTAAGTACATATAACACGGCTCAAGTATATGCTAAAATGTTAAATATGTGAAATAAATAATAAATTCAATAGAAACAGAAGAAAGAGATCGTATGATCTAAATTCATTAGGAAGAGATTGAAAAAGAATGTCTAAGAGACCCACCTGCCTAAATAAGGGTCCCTGTATGAGAGAAGTGAGAAATATAATTGGGTTACTGGAGCCAGATTATAAAGACTTTAAAAATTAGGCACCGACATCTAAACAGAATTCATTCGCTCAGTAACACATACTGAAAGCACTGTGTAAATTGTGAAAACCAGAATCAGATTTATTTCCTACCCTCAACAAGTTACTATTTCAAGGGAAAAAATATGAAATGCATAAAATAAGTGTAATAAAAGGTGACAAGTAGTAAATACCATAACAAAAGAAATGCTATAGGAGTTTAGAAGGGATAAGATTAATTCTAGATAAAATTATTCAAGGATGTCTCTTTTTTTTCACATCAGACAGGAAACGTGCCCATGTTGTAACAAGGTTTGAAGGAGGTACCTCTCAAACATAAGCATGAAAACCCAATAATCACACCTATGAATTACAAAAGGATCTAACTAAGGATGTCTTACTAGTGCTTCAGTCTGTCAGAACACAATATTAAACTGGGAAAGATTCAGAGAAGAGTACCAGAGACCCTTCATACATACAAGAATGTTTGTGGCATCACTGTTCACAACAGCAAAAAACCCAGAAGGGAAAACCAATGTCCAAGAAGAGGAGCATAAACTGGTATATTCACACAAAACGGTATATAACTGTTAAAAGAAATAAATTACAGTGGTATACCATACGGTAGGCAGCTTCTGACAAGGCTCCCAATGTCCCACCCCTGCCTCCTGGTATTCATACCTTTGTGTAATTTCCTCACCTTGAATGTGAGTTGGACCTAGTGACTGGCTTCTAATGAAGAGAATACAGCAATAGTGAGGGGACGTAAATTCTGTAATTCAGTTACAATAGACTGTGATTTTGTCTTGCTGATATTCTCTCCCTTGCTCTTCTCATGCGCTGTGATGGAGAAGGCCACCTTTCAAGGAACGAGGGTGATCTCTGTTCAACAGCCAGTAAGAATCAAGGCTCTTAATCCAATTCCATAAGGAACTTAATTCTGCCAGCAACCACTGAGTGAGGTTGGAAGTAGATCTGGCCCAGTTAACCTTGAGCTGACTATGGTCTCAGGCAACACCTTGATTATAGCCTCATGAGAAATCCTCAAGTAGAGGATCCAGCTAACCTGTGCCTAGATTCCTGACCCACAGAAACTGTAAGATAATGAATGAGTGTTGTTTTTAACCTAACAAGCTTGGGGCTAATTTTTCACACAGCAGTAAGACACAGAACAATATAAATGAATCTTATCAATATATCACATGAAAAATATAAATCCAAAAGATTTTATATATATATATATTTTTTTGTCAAGTGAAAAGTAATTGAACAGACTTTTTAGGAATACAAGTAGATGCAGTAACACTACACAGAAAAAAAAGACAAAAAGCAAGATTGAACACAGATTCAAGATCATGTTTACCAGGGTGAAGGGTAGTGGGAGAAGACGAGATGCCAGAAATGTGATAAAGGGAATCATATGTTTAGTAAAGAATATTAACATTTAAGCTGAGCCATCAGGAATGGGCAAGACTGTCATTCAGAAGTCAGAAGGAAGGAAATTCCAGATGGAATAACTAAGTTAAAGCACCAAAGCAAAGATCACAGGTATTTTTGGTAATGAGCATGTTGGCCAATTTGGTTAAGTATAAGCCATTCAAAATAAGCAAGAAGTTTCCTCTTAAAAAGAGCCTGGGGTTGCATCAATAAGTCTGAACTTGATTCTGTAGGCAACTGGTAGAGCAAGGAACAATTAAGGACAGTTAGCTGAAGGTTTTAGTGCTAGGAACTAAGTAGGTTTCAAGGAGATTGGTCTGATAAGCCTGAGTGACATAGATTAGAGGAATAAGAGACTAGAGGCAAAAAAGAAAAATCAATTAGACAGTTATTGGAGAAGTCTAAATTAGTGTGAATTAGGGCTTTAATTATTCACTCATATAATTCAGTATTTAATGGATTCCTTCCTCTACGCCAGGCACTATGCTAGATCCTGAGGATTCAACAAGTTAGGAAAGATCCCTCCTATCATGAAGCATATATTCTGATTGTACACAGGCAATAAAAAATAAAACAAACATGATAATTTTAGACTGTTATAAGTGTTTCCAAGGAAATAAACATGGTGAAGCACTAGGAAATAACAGGGAAGTGAAGAGAAAAAACTTGAAAAAGAAAAATCAAGGTGATATTGAAGTAGGACTGCAGAGAATGACAAAGACTATGAAGGCCACAGGAAAATGGAACAGAAATCCAAAGCAGGGATTAAAGGCCAGAGAGCAAATATTTTAGGCTTGCGGGCCCTCTGTCTCTATTCTAACTACTCAACTCTGCAGTTGTTGCTTGAAAGTATAGACAATACACAAATAAATGGGTGTGGCTGTGTTTGAAGAAAATATTATTTACAAAACAGGTGGTGTTCCACAGGCCATAGTTTTCTGACCATGCTCTTAAGAAATAACAGTCCTAAAGAGTGCTGAAAGAAAAGAAAACTGTCATTTACTTCTACAGTGAAATAAAGAAAATAAATAGGATAATAGTTGAAAGCTCATTGTGATATGCATTTTAAATTGGTAGGATATTACAATCTTCTCTATTACTACCCTACATTAATCCCTTCCTTCTATAAATGTGTATAATGCTTGTAAGCCATTAGGAATTCTTGGCTGTAAATAATAGAAAAGCCAAATAAGATTGACTATTTAAAAGTAGGAGATTCTTTTCACATATAATGAGAAATTTAAAGATGGAGATGGTTCAGCAGCTCAAAAATACAGATCCAATCTCTTTCTATCACTCCATCATAGTTAGTGTGTAAGACTTTCATCTTCACAACTCTTGCCTCATGTTATAACTCCTGGAATCTCATCTTAATTCATGACAGGAAAAATGGGGAATCCCCTAGAGGATACCAGCGCTCTCAATCCCTCCAATCCCTCTTAAGGGGAAAGCAAAACAAAAATCTTTCCTAACGAGTCCCAACAAACTTCCAGTTAATATCTCAAAGGCCAGACTGTACAATGTGGTGTGGCTACCCCATATTTAAGAGGAGAGGGGGAAAAAATAGCAAGTTTCTTGATTTTCCAGCCTCTATGACAGAGGCAAGCAAGGTAGACAGGGATTGGAAATGGAAGTTGAGTTACCCAATCAACAATGACTCAACCATAAGATTCGGTGCATGTCTTGTATTTGAGATGGTTTAGTTCAACTCTTTCATTTTACAGAAGAATTATAGTGGAAACTTGTAATTCTTCAGTGTCTGACATCCAACTCCCCACCCTTCTAACACACACACACACACACACACATACACACACACACCTTCTTTAAAGCATGCCTATCTCAGTTTCAGATAATTCTAATAAAAGATATAGCTAACTTCCCACACCAGAAGATGAAGAAGCAGGATTCTTCTTTTCTCTCTCTCAGCACAAGCCTGGGGGCAGGTACATTATTTAAGCTCAGCCAATCAGGGGCTCCATCCCACGATCTTGACTCTTGAACAAGGGATACAAGAAAATGAGGCTAGTTGAAGGGCATTCATCACAAGTGACAGAAATAGTATGCTGATCAAACTTCCTGCTATGAGAAGATGCTGTGGTTCTTGTGGTCTCATCCTCCGCAGTTCCCTTGGTTTCCTCATTTTCAGCCTCCCAGTAATTACTAGTTGTCTTCCCCAAAATCTAATCTCCCTTTGTTTTGGAATAGAACCCCACCCTCTTTTCTTTTGGAATAGAAGCCCACCCTCTTTCTTTTAACAAGCCTTTTTTTAAACTGATCTTTACGGTGGAGTAAGACTATTTTCCAGTCTCTCTTGTAATATTGGTGTTGCCACATGCCCAAATAGTAAGCGATAAGATCTAAGCAGATATATAGACTGCAAATTCCAGGAATGCTTAATTCCTTCTCACTGGATTTCAAGCATAATAGCTGGAGCTTGAAAGGATAATGGTTGGTCTCTTCACATACATATGTATTATTTTATATCTTGTATAAATTATTTCTGTTATAATACATAATATATATTAGTTTATGACATTTCATTTTAATTTTATATGTAAATATATGTAACTTCTATCAATAGAGTGACCACATAATTTATTGATCAGCAACAATGGACAATTTTATCATGGATACATTGCATATATGGCTATATTTGTACATATATATTTCTTTTTAAAACAAAGCAATATTTCTCTTTACTACAGGTAACATATCACTGTTTTTTGTCCCATTTTATTTTTTTAAAACTGAGTGCCACCTACTAAATTGACTGCATCACCCACTAAATGGGATGCAACCCACAGTGTGTAAAAACATGAGTCTCGAATAAGCACTATGGAGACTATACCAGGAAATCAACAAGAAGAACTCTAACAGAAGTTAAACAGCTTGTGTTTATGGTTAATAGCTTGGGTGACATATATCCCAATGTATGCAGGACATTTCCCGTTTTATCTGTTTTCCTGGTATAATTTTTAATAGCATCTACTTTCACTCTCAAAAGTGTCCATTATTATTAGACAATAATTTTGTCACTCTATTAATAGTAGCTGTAATCTTTTGAAACATTTCTGCTAAAGATATCCATATTCAAACCTTGGAGAATAGAGGCAGGATGTGTTAGGAATGGCTTTCACTGGCACACCAGGGACCCAGCCATGAGACCTTGAAGACACTGAGAAATTCCTATTTTTGTTTCACAGGTATTCCTGTTACGAGACCTAGAATAGCTTTACATCGCCTACATTCCAACTACCCAAATCCTATTTAGGCCAAGCTATAAACCCACTTTCTTCCTAAAACTTTCCTTAATTCCTCTCTTGAGTGCACACTGGCCTCTCAATATTCTGAACTCCAAAGGCCATTGTGTATAGTCTACACAATACAACCTACCAAATATGATGTTATATTATTTTCTAATTGTTTCAAGTATGTAAGACATCTATCCAATTAGGTTGTAAACTTGCTGGGGGCAGGAATGAAGCTTTACATTTCTTTGTGTTACTTTCACACTTACTACAATTCTTAACAAGTTGTATATATTCAATAACTCTTAAAGTCAAGCTTGCAATTCCCAGTGCTTTTTTTCGTAGCCAAGAGCAATGGGTTTTGGAGTCAGAGAGACTTGGGATCACAATCCAATCCTGCAATTTATTAGCTGCATAAAACTGGGCAATTTACCTACTCTCTTGTAGGAATAACACTAGAGTCTAGACTATGATTGTTCTAAGAATTAAAATAAATTAAATGATGTACATGCCAAGCACATGGGGAACATTTAGTAAATACAAGCTACCATTATCATTATTAGGTCGTCATCAAACCTCCAGCAAAATCATCCATGAAGCAAAAGAAAAGATGGTAATGCTACTATTTATTTTCTTTCTTTTTTAAAAAAAGAAAACAACAATAACAACAACAACAACAACAAAACAAGTTCTTGCTATATTGCACAGACTGGTCTTGAATTCCTGGCTCAAGCTATCCTCCTGGCCTGGAACCCAAGTAGCTGGGCTCACAATCTTCCTGCCTCCACCTCCCAAGTAGCTAGGGCTATGGGCCCATGCCACCAGGCCCAGCTCTTTCTCTTTTTTGAATATTCCATAGTTTATTCCTATGCAGGGTATGAATAAATAATTTTCTACCCTACCACCACCAGACACTTGATTACCAACATATCATTCCACATCTAGAGATCAGTCTGATCCCAGGTTAATTCAGAGATATGCAGACAAACTAGATCAAATCTTGAACTATGATTTGGGCCAGAATACTCAGAGCTACTCTTGTTATACTCTTGAATGGAGCTTAATTTCTATATCAGCCCAGAACCAACATAATTAGGGCAGTGGTTCTCAAATTCTTTGATCTCAGGGCTCTTTACAGTCTTAAAAATTGAGAACCCCAGGGAATTTTTGTTTATGTGGATTATATCTGAATTAATATTTATATGAGAAATTAAAACTAAGGCCAGGTACAGTGGCTCACACCTGTAATCCCAGCAGTTTGGGAGACTGAGGTGAGTGCATCACTTGAGTTCAGGAGTTCAAGACCAGCTTGGGCAACATGCTGAAACCCCATCTCCACAAAAAATACAGAAAAAAAAATAGTTGCGCATGGGGGCACATGCCTGTGGTCCCAGCTACTTGGGAGGTTGAGGTGAGAGAATCGTTTGAGCCCAGGAGGCAGAGGTTGCAGTGAGCCATGATCATGCCACTGTACTCCAGCCTGGATTACAGAGCAAGACCCTGTCTCCAAAAAACAACAACAACAACAAAAAATAAAGTACATATTAATTCATCTTAAACACATTACCTGTTAACAAAAAAAAATATTTAGAATTCACTTTCTCTGCCTATTTTCAAGGAATAATGACAAGAAAAAAAGTATGTATATGTTCAGTACAAACAGGACCATCCATGTTTTTTCCAAATATTTTAGATCCAGGGCTGGTTTAATCCACAAATACAGAGGATTATATATATTGTATTGATTCTGTTTCTCTGAAGAACTCTAATATGAATAGCATTTTATTTTATTTTATTTATTCTTTTTTTTTTTTTTTGAGACAGGATTTCACTCTGTCACCCAAGCTGAGGTGCAATGATGCCATTACGTCTCACTACAGCCTGAACTCTTGGGCTCAAGCAATCCTCCCAACTCAGTCTTCCAAGTAGCTGCGACTATAGTTGCATGCCATCACCCCAGGCTAATTTTTTAATTTTTCTGTAGAGACAGGGGGTCTGGCTATATTGCCCATACTGGTCTCAACCTCAAGCGATCCTCCCACCTCAGCCTCCCAAAATGCTGAGATTACAAGTGTGAGCCACCGTGCCCAGCTGCAATTTACATTTTAGAAAACTATTGGCCATGTGTGGGCCAACAACTTCCCAATACTTTCATGATGAGATCAGAGGTGATATTAATGAAAGTGGGGTTTTAAAAATATTACAGCATGAAACATGTTAACATTTGGAAAACTGATATAACTAAATGAAGCAACATTTTGCTAATGACTGCTTTTCTCCTTACAAAATCAGCTTCACTCCCCCTGCCATTTTCCATTATGTTACAATATCAAGCATGGGTAAAAGATCCAAAGTATAAGACAGATCAGCAGATTTTAATGTAACACAGTATGAAAAGTTCATTGACATGGCTTCAGATTCCACACTGCAAGTAGCTTTTAAGAAACTACCACTTGTGGCCGGCTGCAGTGGCTCACACCTGTAATCACAGCACTAGGGAGGCTGAGGTGGGCAGATCACAAGGTCAGGAGTTCAAGACCAGCCTGGCCAATATGGTGAAACCCCGTGGCTACTAAAAATACAAAAAAAAAAAAAAAAAATTAGTCAGGCATGGTAGCAGGCACCTGTAGTCTCAGCTACTCAGGGGGCTGAGGCAGGAGAGTCACTTGAACCCGGGAGGCAGAGGTTGCAGTGAGCTGAGATTGCCCTACTGCACTCCAGGCTGGGGCAACAGAGACTCCATCTCAAAAAAAGAAAAAGAAACTACCACTTGTAGAGTTTTGGTGCAGTCACAAAAAATGTGCACAATTATCTGAAAAAGCTATTAAAATACTCTTCCCTTTTCCAACTATATATCTATGTAAGGAGGAATTTTCTTTACACATTTCAAAACAACTTATTGCAACAGATTGACTGCAGAAGCAGACTTAAGAATCTGTCTCCCATTAAGCCAGAAATTAAAGACATTTGCAGAAATGTAAAATAATACCACTTTCTCACTAATTCTTTGTTCTGGAAAATAGTTATTTTTATGAGAAATACATAATTTATGTTAACATGTGAATTTGTTGTTTTTTGAGGAATTAATAAACATTTTTTAAATCCTCAGTTTAATTTCTAATTCTTATAATATATCTAAGACTGTATTAAAAGATATAACTCACATAAAGGAAAGCTCTTTGGGATTATTTTTTAAGAGTAAAATGGAGTGCTGAGACAACAAAGTTTGAGGGCACTGCCTTTGGATGTACATGAGACCTAGAAATAGGGAAGTCTTGCAGGATGCTTGCTCTACTCAATTGCTATAGCAGGGCAAGGAGGCTTTGCAGGGAGGGAGGGCTGTGGTGCAAACCACTCCAGTTAAGGCTGAAGGGAAGTCACAGCAGGAACTCAGCACAACTGAGTGAGCCAGGGAGCTCTACTGAGTCCTGACCAAACCAGGAGATACATGTTCACAAGGTATATAAGCCAAAGGTTAACCAAGAACCACGAAAGCCCTAGGGAGTACCCGGTATACCAGGAACATCACCCCCCCACACACACAGCCAAGGGAAGGCAAAAGGACCCTGACACCTCCCCACAACTGATTCCATGAGCCATCCACATGCATCCACATAGCCGGGGGACCATCTCAAGGAAAGAATCCAAGAAGATACCTGAGAACCTAAACATTTGTATATAAGAGAAATTAAGCACTACCCAAAGAATTCAATTCTAGATTGAGCTAAACTTTAAAACCAATTGGACAGTTAGATTCTTTCCTAATAATCAATAAGTAAATGCTCATGAAAGGAACTAGATCAGTCATATACAAAAATAAATTACATTGTCTTTGCCCACAGAAGTAATAACATACATCAAAATTGTAACCCTACTACATATAACTAAAGTTTCACAGAGAATATGAACATGGGAGAGAAGAGGGAAGGCTGGAACTATGAAGGCAGAATGGCATTGCTTTAGTCTTGATTCTGTTACTAATTATGTGACTTTTCTGAAATGAGGATAGCACCTGGTCTGCCTCACTAAATCAGTCTAGAAAAATCTATAAACCTTTCTTTTTAACTATAGAATGTGAATGCTTTCGAGGCACCCACAATAGAAAATACATAGGTCATAGTCCCTACCCCAAAGGCTCTCACATTTTAATAGGGAAGACACAAGTAAATCAGCAATGACAGAGTGAGATCAGGGATTCAATGGAGGTAGGCAAAGAGTGCTTTGAGAGTAAAAACGTGGACATCTACATTCAGTTTCGGGTGGCGGTCTCAGAAAGGTTTCCCAGAAGAGGCGAAACCTTGATATTGAAGAGTAGGAGTTTTAAAAGAAGGAAAAAAGGACAATCCAGGTAACGGGAAGGACATAAACAAAGGGCAAGGAGGCGAGCGACGCAGCCTGAAGTTGTGATACAGGAGCAGATCCTTAACATGCCTTTTAAGCCAACTGATTTTTTTCTTCAAAAAAAATGTAGTCCCTTAAGGATTTTAAGTCCCAGCTCAAGGAAAAGGACCCCCAAGGGCAGCCCTGGGTACACAGGATTAAACAAAGAGAGGGCCTGAGGAACAGGATACAGAAAGTGTCAGCGCCGCCAGGTGATCCAGGAGGTCCCGCGAGGGGGCAACGGACTCTTCCGGGCACCAGAGTTTGCTCTTCGGCCTGAATTTCCTGGGGACCTTCTGTGATTCCCTTGCGCCTGCCCGTGGGGTAGGGGACCGGTGCGCAAAGCTCTGGACAGAAGCAGTTTGAGGACGCTGAGACTGAAGCCCACTCCCCTCCAGCCCTGCCCGAGCAACCTGGAGGGAAGATGTCCGTCTACCCCCTCGCACCCTTCCCCGAGTGCCCACCCGGCTCACGGCGCCAGGACCTCTAGACTCACCACACCCGAGCCCCAGCCTCCTCGGTTACCATGGCAACGGCGCACCGCGCGAGGCAGCGCCTCCCCCTGCGCCGCGGTTCCGGCAGCGCGGGAAGGTTATGCTTGGTGGCAAAGGCGCAGGAAGCGAGAGGGAGAAAACAGCCAGGAATTAATCTAGATAATTTCAGTCTCTGGGTGGCGTGTCGGTTTTTTCTGTGTTTTGTAAATTTTCTGTAATACTGTCTGTATTTGTTTTACAGTTTAAAAATAAGTTGTGCATATTTGTTGTTGGCCCGTCTAATCTTTGGCTTTTAAACTAAAGAATTTTCTGGAAATATGAGATTGCATTCTAAAAACTACAAAAGATTGTACGAATAACCCCTTAATTTTCCAGTTATTGGATATCTTTCTCCCATGGTTTATGGTCATTGTCACAGCAAGGAGCTTTTCAGGCGACCTCACAAGTGCCAGCTACCTTAGGAGCAGAAGAAACTTGGAGACTATATCCCTCTTGATTCAGAAATTCAAGATGCAAAACGCAACTTTAAAAGGGGGGAAGCGAAGGAGGTGGAGGGACAAGGGGTTCGAAAGAAACAGCAGGGAAAGGTCAGGCATACCTAGTAATTATATCAATGTTCACCTGAATCACACAGTGAAAACACGGAAGTTTTTGTGCTGAAGGCAAGTGTGAAGGAAAATATTCATTTCTTTAGTGCTTCTACCAGGAATCCATTAAGGAGTAGGTGAATGTTTTAGAGGGGCTCTGAACATTTGTGCTGACGTTCGAAAAGCCTAGTTTTGAAATGAATATTTGACCTAAGGCCCAAGCAAAATTTCACCATTGTTACAGTAGGTAGGGAGTCAGGCATGAGCAGAGCAAGTTCCCCTATCCCCCACCAGGAATGTCATGCGACCACCAGGTAATAGGCAGTTGTTAACTGTCTCTCTAAAATAATAATTGGTTGCATCCAATGCCAGGAAAAGGCACTCTCTCAATAGACAGAAAACACCTGAAACTGGTTATCAGCAGCTTCCCCATAAGATCTCAGGAGTTAGGTGATGTGAGAAACACACTCACCTGTCCAAACCCAAAGAATGGACTTAGAGGCACGAAGAACAGCAAAAGAGAGACTTTTTAATAACGGTCTTGCAAGATCAGGTGTCTGGTGAGCAGACACACCCAGTGCAGTTTCGACAAGGAATTTATCACCTAGTGTGCAAGTCCCTACCGGGGTTCCTCATAGGCTGAGTACTATGGGGTTACAATCTTCCATTGCCTAAGTTTCATTATCCCCTTACAAGGTTACATCTTGTCTCCTTCCCCACTTTAAGTTTTGATTTACCAATGACAAAACTTTCTTTCCTTTTATGGATTAGCCACCCTATCCCCTATTCTTTTTCTCCCTCCCCTCTGACTTCTGTGAGTCTTATCACTCTTCCCAGATGTCTGTAGCGCACAGCTTGTCATGTCTGCAAGGGAGCTGCCCGGATTTGCAGGGGCCTGTTTTCTGAAAATGGACCACTTAAAAAGTATTTCTTGGGGCCGGGCGCGGTGGCCCAAGCTTGTAATTCCAGCACTTTGGGAGGCCGGGGCGGGCGGATCACGAGGTCAGGAGATAGGGACCATCCTGGCTAACATGGTGAAACCCCGTCTCTACTAAAAATACAAAAAAATAATAATAATAATTAGCTGGGAGTATTGGCGGGCGCCCGTAGTCCCGGCTACTCGGGAGGCTGAGGCAGGAGAATGGCGTGAACCCGGCAGATGGAGCTTGTAGTGAGCTGAGATCGTGCCACTACACTCCAGCCTGGGCAACAGAGCGAGACTCCGTCTCCAAAAAAGAAAAAAAGAAAAAAAAAAGTACTTCTTACGGGTGAGTGGGCTCAAGGATACACATTAAGGGTCAAAATGGCAGAGTTTAACTAGTATATGACCTTCTTGGGTACATTCAACCGGTGAGAGAAGAATGCCTCAAGTGATCATGCATAGAACTGCAGTAAACACACTGCATGTGCTCCTCTCCAAAGTGCTAGCAGGTCACTGCACATGTGGACAGCCTACCCCAAGAGAAGAACCGGGGAGAAGGGACGCAAAACCCCAGAAGTATGCCAACATATAAAACCCTAAGGCGGGGCACAGTGGTACACGCCTGTAATCCCAACACTTTGGGAGGCCGAGGTGTGCCGATCACGAGGTCAGGAGATTGGGACCATCCTGGCTAAACACTGTGAAACCCCGTCTCTACTAAAAATACAAAAAAAAAAAAAAAAAAATTAGTCGGGCGTGGTGGCACGCACCTGTAGTCCCAGCTCCTTGGGAGGATGAAGCCGGAGAATCTCATAAACCTGGGAGGCAGAGCTTGCAGTGAGCCCAGATCGCACCACTGCACTCCAGCGTGGGCGACAAAGCGAGACTCGGTCTCAAAAAAAAAAAAAAGAAACCCTAAGTCAAAGGTCAAACTGCACTTGATCTCTCAAAGTCACCCACTTGGCCCTTTCCAAGTGTACATTACTTCCTTTCATTCCTGCTCAAAAGCTTTTTAATAAATTTACACTCCTGCTCTAAAACTTGCCTCCGTCTCTTCTTATGCTTTATGCCCCTCAGTCAGATTCTTTCTTCTGAGGACACGAGAATTGAGGCTGCTGCAGATCCATACAGATTCACCACCAGTAACACCATCATAAATCTGAACTTCTGAAATACAAGAATAAATTTGAATATTTTCAAATGTGATTATTAAATCTTTCATATTCAAATAAGTTGTGGTAATCAAAATTTTGGAGTTTGACATTATAGACAGGAACGATAATCTGTCAGTTGCAAGCTTGCTCCTGCAGTCACTATACAACACATATGTTCTACTCAACAATCATTTCTTACTGAAGGTGATGAACAGCAAGGCTAAGTTTAGGTATTTCAGTTTTAACATGCCATTTTTTCATAGTCTTTGTTTTTTAATATCTGGATGGAAGACGACTTATGATGCATAACTGTACAAAACTGTACATGATTCTGTTTTTCATTAATCTTCAAGGGATATGAAGAATTCTCACATATAACTGTTTCTTGAAAGTCTGAAGTGGAATTAAATAACTAAAAATTAAATAGTTTTAAAGTTTTTTTTTTTAGTGCTCTGAATGCTAATATTAGAAAGGTAGCAAGACACAATAGGTTTGAGACCTAAAAGCAAAGATGTCCTGAGCTCCTCTTGAACTCCACGTCAGAAACAGCTGCATGATGCATCTAGGCAGACCAGGTTAGAAACAGACAGGAGATTCATGGCAAGAGTGTGGCCTAGATGCAGCAGGAAGACTCCCATGACACCCTCTCTTAGCCATACCCCCTGCAAGCTTGACCTGAGAGTATTGGAAAGAACCACTGGATTTGAAGGGGCTGAGTGCCCATGTGTAAGAGACATCTCAGCAATAACCTATGGGTATTAATGGAGGTCTAGATAAGACAGTGGAGGTCTGGTGAACAGACAGCTTAAGTAGCAAATGATTAAGCACTATTCAAACCCCCTAGAAATTAGATCCCCTCTAGAAAATTATGGTGAGAGGTTTCCAAAATGATTGAAGTTAGTTTTTTTCCAACATAGGAGAATAGGCCCTCAGAATAGAAATTATTGTATAAAAAAACTATATTTCTATGCCTTTTTTTGAGATGGAATCTTGGTCTGTCACCAGGCCAGAGTGCAGTGGTGTCATCTCGGCTCACTGCAACCTCCACCTCTTGGGTTCAAGCGATTCTCTGGCCTCAGCCTCCCGAGTAGCTGGAATTACAAGCACGTGTCACCATGCCTTGCTAATTTTTGTAATTTTTTAGTAGAGGTGGTGTTACACCATGTTGGGCAGGCTGGTCTTGAACTCATGACCTCAGGTGATCCACCTGCCTTGGCCTCCCAAAGTGCTAGGATTACAGGCATAACAACCACACCCTGCCATATTTCTATACTTCATAGACTAAGAGTCATGTTCTTTGTACAATATCAATTTCTGATGAAAAACCTGGATAAACTAGTTGAGAAAGTTACTCCATGGTAACTTAATGTGCTATAATAATCATGTCTTGTTGTTTGAAAGCCTATTATATGCTGAGTATTGTGTTAAGTGATTCATATAAATTATCTCTAATCCTTATAGCAACTCTGTGAAAGTGATATATATATATATTTTTTTTTTGATATTATTCTTGAAACTGACACTTAGGAAGGTTGAGTCACCTACCTAAGACCACACAGCTAATAGGGCCAAATCAGGATTTGTACCTACGTTAGTCTGGTTTAAAACACCAGAGGACTGCAACTTGTTAGCTATATGCTAATTAAATATTAGAGAAAATCTGCCAAAAATAATAACTATTTCAAAATAATTTACTTTGAGTCTTTCTGGCAATAATTAGATAATATTAAAACTACTCCCCTGGTATACAACAAAAGAATTATTTCTCCATGTAGCTAATCTCTACAGTTGAGGAGAATGAAATAGTGAACACCCACGGTTTTCACCCGCTGGTCCCTCCTTTTCTGGTTAGTGAACTCCCATTTTCTATGAAGGAGCCTTTCTTTTCTTTTTCTGGATATAGCATCTTACTCTGTCACCCAGGCTGGAGTGCAGTGGTGTGATCACAGCTCACTGCAGCCTCATTCTCCCCAGGCTTAGGTGATCCTGCCACCTCAGCCTCCCAAATAGTTGGGACTACAGGCACCCACCACCATGCCCAGCTAAAATTTTTTTGTATCTTTTGTACAGACAGGGTTTTGCCATGTTGCCCAGGCTGGTTTCCAACTCTTGGCCTTAAGTGATCCTCCTGCCTCAGCCTCCCAAAGTGCTGGGATTACAGGCAGGAGCCACTGCACTCAGCCCACCTTCATCGTTCTTTTGGGATGGGGATATTTTTGGCTTTTTTTCCCACATTCACCAGGCTTTTGTGAACCTCAAAAATCTGAGACAGGTGTCTGTTGATTTAGAAAGTTTATTTTGCCAAAGTTGAGGATGCACGCTTGTTATGCCCAGACCCTTTATTCCCCGAAGAAGTCCACCAGAATCCGGAGTCAAAGCCAAGCGGCAAGGATCTTTAATGCAAGTTCGAACTTGGTCCCTCCGTTTTACAACATACAAGAGGGCCCTGAATGATGCATGTGGCCGCTTTTTATAGCCCGATGCATACAGGATATGTAAGGTTACAGAGGTACAAAGGAATTCTTTTGGTTGCAGCATTACAACTGGTAATTGGTTAATACAATTAACAGTTTTCCATTTGTTCCCGCGCATTTAGTAAAACTACAAACGGTTGTGATCTTATCAGGGGCTCTCTAGGTGGTGTTTCTGAGATGTGTGGGGGGATGTGTTTGTGTTGGGCTCAGGAAGTTGGGACAAAATAGGGGATTGTGTTTGTACTGGGTCCAGGACTAAGATATGTGGCAGACACCGGTAATTAGAGCAGGACAGAGACTTTCACAACGTTTGTCCTTACAATGTCCGGAGTCTATAGATAACCTAATTAACCTAATCGGTTAGGTCCGGGGTCGATCTTTAACTAGGCTGAGGGCGCCGCCCGGGCTGTCAGGGCGCCGCCCGGGCTGCTTGCCTGTGGACTTCATTTCTGCCTTTTAGTTTTTTTCATTTGATCTCTTTCACGCTCATGACACCACCTCAGGAGGTCCTGATAACATGTGCCCAAGGTGGTTAGAGCAGTTCGGTTTTATACATTTTAAGAAGACATGAGACATTAATCAACATACATGAGATGAACATTGGTTCAGTCTGGAAAGGTGGGACAACTCAAAGCAGGGGGGTGGGAGGTGGGGCGTGCTTCCAGTTCACAGATAGATAAGAGACAAATGGTTGCATTCTGATTAGCCTCTCCAAAGGAGGTAATCATATATGCATTTATCTCAGTGAGCAGAGGGGTGACTTTGAATAGAATGGGAGGCAGATTTGCCCTAAGCAGTTCCCAGCTTGACTTTTTCCTTTAGCTTAGTGATTATAGGGACCCAAGACATTTTCCTTTCACATTTCCCCCCTTTTCTTTTTAAAAATCTTTTGGAAAAAAGCATATTAAAAGAAAATGAGTCTCTGGTCTCAGGTTTTATCTGATCTCTTATGACTAGGATGGTTGATTCCTAAACTGGTAGGTCCCAAGTTATTAGGAAAGCTCGTTTTTAGAAGATTGTGAAGTCTTATGTCCTATGAAGAGAAAATAGGGGGAAGAAGGAGGAAAAGCAATAATAAACAAAAGAACAATCCTGGAAAATCAATATAGGCCATATTGCTCTGAAGTCTATACATTAATAGGCAGGTATGAAAGTGGCTTATAACCGATAAATAACAACCTATAAATAGGTTGCTATTATTTTCCTCTGAAGTTTAAGTTCTTTAGCTTCAGTTTGCAGGGCTTTAAAAAAAGCATAGCTTAGTTTTCAGTGACTCCAAATTAGGAAAAATGGAGAAAAAAGAAAGAAAAAAATTGAAAACATTATTTTTCAGGCTTGTAGCCAAGAAAAATTAGAATTCAGGCCAGTCACAGTGGCTATGTCTATAATCCCAGCACTTTGGGAGGCCAAGGCAGGTGGATCACCTGAGGTCAGGATTTTGAGACCAGCTTAGCCAACATGGCAAAACCCCATCTCTACTAAATATACAAAAAACTAGCTAGGCATGGTGGCAGGGGCCTGTAATCCCATCTACTTAGGAGGCTGAGGCAGGAGAATTGCTTGAACCCAGGAGGAGGAGGTTGCAGCGAGCCGAGATCATGCGATTACACTCCAGTCTGGGGGACAGAGGGAGACTCTGTCTAAAAAAAAAAAAAAAAATCATAATTAGAATTCAGTCCGAACTGTAGAAAATAATAAAAATTGAAAAACAATAGGTGAGACTAGAATCTAACAACGGGTGTACTATAGTTTTTGAAAGATAATTTTTCTTTATCCACTCTCCCATTTTTATTAAAGATAAATCATGGTAGGACTGATTTGCTTTATTACCCTTTGCCTGATTATTTTTATACACTGTATCAAGAATAATTTCATTTTACATAGGCATTTAAATTGGCTTTGATGGAACTTTAGTCCATAGAAGGAATTTCGGATATGACTTTTTAAAAGCCAAGCCCAGCCATGGATTTGTACCATCAAATACCTATGAGGTGGGTGAATTCCTCTCCTCTTGATGTTCCAATATAAACCTGGGGCTCCTGGGCCTGTCAGAAAGTGACATTCTTTACTTACCACAGGTCAGGAACCCTGTAAAGGGACTGTATAGAAAAAGGTATGAGGCCAATTTTTCCAAGGGGCTTTTATTGGCTCCATAAGTGAAGTTTGATTCCTTAAATGAAAGCACACCATTTCAGTCAAAGCCTTGGTAAAATAACAAGTTTCTCCAACTGTGTCCTGTTAAAAATGAAAAAAGATTCTTATTGCACTTATGCAAATAATTGTATTGTCATAAGTTAAGAATACTCACAAATATTTTCCAAATTCTGTAGAAATCAGGTAGACAGAAACACATACGCTCCAAATTTTGTTCATAGGAGTATACTTAACTGTTAAAAGCTGTAAATAGCTTAAAAGTTTTCTTGACTCTGAAAAACAGAACAAAGGATCAGCAACGTTTTAAGCAAAAAGTTAAAAAGATTACTTTAAACTTCTATTAGTTTAGTCCCTGCAGTTAATTCCTGTTCTGCTTGATATTCATAACCATTTCAGCTCTTCATGAGTCCTGAAAGTTTTTCCTCTGTTCAAATGTTACAATCTCCAAAGTAATCAGAAACCTGCATTCAAGAGCACCTGTTAGAGTTCATAGCTGATTATAAAACCACCTTTTAAAGAGGACCAAAACAAGACAACAATCATCCATGGATGATGAAAAGTTTTAGGGCAGCCATAAAGATTCAATTGACAAGGAAATTTGTTACCCCTGTGGCACACAATAATTTACCAAAAAAAAATTATAATTACTGATAAGATACACTAATTCATATTAGAATTACAAGAGTTTCCCACCTGGGTGACAGGGTGAGACTCCGTCTCAAAAAAAAAAAAAAAAAAGAATTATAGGAGTTTCCCATAATTTTTGAACATACACCAATAACATATTTATACAAATACAGCCCAAAGAAAACCAAATATCACTGCATATTTGACAATGCTTCCTATATAATTTTTATACCAAATAAGCCAAATATGTCATTTTCGGACTTTAAGGAACCAGTAATATCTTAAAGGATTAATTAGGTCAGAAAAAGACATAATTTATAATTTGATTTTGGAAAGTTTATCAAATATCAAAGCTTTAAAACACTTGATATTACTAAATAGGATCACAGGTCATTGTAAAATAAGTCATTCATTTAACCAAAGTGATAACTGAAGGATTTCAAAAAAAAAAAAAAAAGTGCAAAACGTATTTTTTGAGAGAGGAAACTTAATTTTCCAAACAATAAACCATAATAAAACAACATGAAGTCAATTAAATTTGTTTTCAAATTTTATAAACAATATATAAAATTTTAATATTGATCATAAGCTATAACTTCCATAAGCCTTTTATAATCATTATTAAAGTTTGGGTTAATGCTTAAAAAAAAACTGTTAATCTGACACAGGGGCTCATATGCAGGGCTTGCATCAGTGTGCCATTGGTATTAATGGTTAATTTGCAGAGAAACTATACTTATTTTATGTCTTAAAATTGGCCCTTACAATCTCACACCCACCTCTTCCACAATAGTCCCTGGACCTTTAGGGGTTGAATGGCGTTAATTTCTGGCCCTGAGGCCGGGCACAGTGGCTCAAGCCTGTAATCTCAGCACTTTGGGAGGCCGAGACAGGCGGATTACGAGGTCAGGAGATCGAGACCATCCTGGCCTACACAGTGAAACCCCGTCTCTACTAAAAAATACAAAAAACTGGCTGCGCGAGGTGGCTGGCGCTTGTAGTCCCAGCTACTCGGGAGGCTGAGGCAGGAGAATGGCGTAAACCGGGGAGGAGGAGCTTGCAGTGAGCTGAGATCCGGTCACTGCACTCCAACCTGGGCGATAGAGCGAGACTCTGTCTCAAAAAAAAAAAAAAAAATTCTGGCCCTGTGTCTCAGCCATGCAGTTTATTTTGATTGGCATTCTCTGTGGGGCCTGAAGATG
This sequence comes from Rhinopithecus bieti, assembly GCF_001698545.2. Classification (NCBI taxonomy): domain Eukaryota; kingdom Metazoa; phylum Chordata; class Mammalia; order Primates; family Cercopithecidae; genus Rhinopithecus; species Rhinopithecus bieti. The sequence continues at coordinate 2,746,884 of NW_016804151.1, forward strand.
AGGATTTAACTTCTGTCAGTGTTTAAGATTTAGCAGGGCTTTGCGTACATTTTAGACCCAGGAGGCAAAGCCCTGTAACTTAATGTTACAAGTACATTAAAAGCACATACAGAAAGATACACGGATGTAATAACCTTAATTTAAAAAAATATATATCAGTTTTTTTCCTAAGCAAACAAAAACTTAGTAATAATGGCATAGGAATTATTTCAATAAGACATAAAATCTGTAAGGCCAGTTACCAAAAGGCAAAAGAGTGTACAGGATATTATGTTGGAAGAAAACATTTCCTTTAGACCTTTAAGAAAATATTGTTAGCACCAGGCCACAACAAACAGAACTTTGGGGAAAAAAAACTTAAATGAGCTGAAAATGAGTTGAAAGAGAGCTTTATTATTTCACACCTTTTAAAGGGGGAGAAAAAAACAAAAATGGTGAAACAAAAAAAAAGTCCAGGACCACACAGATTCGCAGCTGAATACTACCAGAGGTACAAAGAGGAGCTGGTACCATTCCTTCTGAAATTATTCCAAACAATAGAAAATAGAATCCTCCCTAACTCATTTTATGAGGCCAACATCATCCTGATGCCAAAACCTGGCAGAGACAAAACAAAAAAAGAAAATTGTAGGCCAATATCCCTGATGAACATCAATGTAAAAGTCCTCAATAAAATACTGGCAAACTGAATCAAGCAGTACATCAAAAAGCTTATCTACCACAATCAGCTCAGCTTCATCTCTGGGATAAAAGGTTGGATCAACATATGTAGATCATTAAACAGAATCCATCACATAAACAGAACCAATGACAAAAACTACATGATTATCTCAATAGATATAGAAATGGCATTAGATAAAATTCAACAGCATTTTATGCTAAAAACTCTCAATAAACTAGGTATTGATGGAATGTATCTCAAAATAATAAGAGCTATTTATGACAAACCCACAACCAATATCATACTGAATGGGCAAAAACTGGAAGCATTCCCTTTGAAAACTGACACAAGACAAAACTGGCACACTCCTATTCAGCATAGTATTGGAAGTTCTGGCCAGGGCAATCAGGCAAGAGAAAGAAATAAAGGGTATTTAATTAGAAAAGGAGGGAGTCAAATTGTCTGTTTGCAGATGACATGATTGTGTATTTAGAAAACCCAACTGTATCAGCCCCAAATCTCTTTAAGCTGATAAGCAACTTCAGCAAAGTCTCAGGATACAAAGTCAATGTGCAAAAATCACAAGCATTTCTATACACCAATAACAAACAGAGAGCCAAATCATGAGTGAACTCCCATTCACTATTGCTACAAAGAAAATAAAATACCTAGGAATCCAACTTGCAAGTGATGCGAAGGACCTCTTCAAGAAGAACTACAAACTACTGCTCAAGGAAATAAGGGAGGACACAAACAAATGGGAAAATCATTCCATGCTCATGGATAGAAAGAATCAGTATCGTAAAAATGGCCATACTGCCCAAAGTAATTTATAGATTCAATGTTATCCCCATCAAGCTACCATTGACTTTCTTCACAGAATTGGAAAAACACTACTTTAAAGTTCATATGGAACCAAAAAAGAGCCCACATTGCCAAGACAATCCTAAGCAAAAATAACAAAGCAGGAGGCATCATGCTACCTGACTTCAAACTATACTACAAGGTTACAGTAACAAAAACAGTATGGTACTGGTACCAGAACAGATATATAGACCAATGGAATAGAACCGAGACCTCAGAAATCACACCACACATCTACAACCATCTGATCTTTAACAAACCTGACAAAAACAAGCAATGGGGAAAGGATCCCCTATTTAATAAACGATACTGGGAAAACTGGCTAGCCATATGCAGAAAGCTGAAACTGGATCCCTTCCTTACACCTTATGCAAAAATTAATTCAAGGTGCATTAAAGATGTAAATATAAGACCTAAAACCATAAAAACCCTAGAAGAAAACCTAGGCAATACCATTCAGGACATAGGCATGGGCAAGGACTTCATGTCTAAAATACCAAAAGCAATGGCAACAAAAGCCAAAATGGACAAATGGGATCTAATTAAACTAAAGAGCTTCTGCACAGC
>NW_016804151.1:2749281-2770764 GCF_001698545.2 Rhinopithecus bieti
CAATAGCAAAGACTTGGAACCAACCCAAATGCCCATTACTAATAGACTGGATAAAGAAAATGTGGCACATATACACCATGGAATATTATGCAGCCATAAAAAAGGATGAGTTCACGTTCTTTGCAGGGACATGGATGAAGCTGGAAACCATCATTCTAAGCAAACTAACACAAGAACAGAAAACCAAACACCTTATGTTCTCATTCATAAGTGGGAGTTGAAAAATGAGAGCACATTGTTCTCACAGGGAGGGGAAAAACACACTGGGGCTTGTCGGGGGGTGGGGGGCTAGGGGAGGGATAGCATTAGGAGAAATACCTAATGTAGATGATGGGTTGATGGGTACAGCAAACCACCATGGCACATGTATACCTATGTAAAAAACCTCCACATTCTGCACATGTACCCCAGAAGTTAAAGTATAATTTTTTAAAAAAAAGGTGAGATGTGATAAAAGTTGAACTTTGGATTTTAAAAAAATTAGAATATCTTATAATGTATTAAAAGTAAATCAATTCCTTAAGAAAATTTTACTGTTGTAATCAGTTCTTTAGTGTATGTGCTTTTTATGTCAAACCCAATCTCTAGAAAAACCATTATAATTTCCCTTTAGACAACTTGACAGACATTTCTAATATTACTTTATGAATAATGTTAAAGCTAGTTTATTTATTAAAGATTTTACTTAACTTATGTAACTTAAAGCATTTGACTAGTCTTTTTCCTTGATAAAGTATTTTATTTCACCACTTTTATTTTCTTAAGCTGTATAGAGCTCTTTTGTATATCTTCAGTAGTGAAACATTGTGTACACAACACATAAATACATAGACGTATTAGGCATGCAGATAGAAGTACATCTCAGAGTCATAAAAATCTTTTGTTTTTCCTATCTTTCTCAGATTCCTGATAACCTGTTTCACAATCCCAGGCAGTTGTCCACTAAATAGCCTTAAATCTGCATACTAAAGGAAATAACAAAGGTGAAAATCAAATAGAAAAATTTACCTCAGAAGTAAGGAGAGGAAAAGTCTTGTATGCTAACGGAAGATTAAAGATGAATGTCAAGGCCAGGTGCAGTGGCTCATACCTGTAATCCCAGCACTTTGGGAGGCCTAGGCGGGAGGATCACAAGGTCAAGAGATCGAGACCATCCTAGCCAACATGGTAAAACCCCCATCTCTACTAAAAATACAAAATTAGCTGGGCATGGTGGCGCACACCTGTAGTCCCAGCTACTTGGGAGGCTGAGGGAGAATCATTTGAACCCAGAAGGCAGAGGTTGCAGTGAGCCAAGATCACGCCACTGCACTCCAGCCTGGCAACAGAGTGAGACACAAGGTCAGGAGATCGAGACCATCCTGGCTAACACGGTGAAACCTCGTCTCTATTAAAAATACAAAAAATTGGCCAGGCGCGGTGGCAGGCGCCTGTAGTCCCAGCTACTCGGGAGGCTGAGGCAGGAGAATGGCGTGAACCCAGGAGGCCGAGCTTGCAGTGAGCCGAGATCGCGCCACTGCACTCCAGCCTGGGTGACAGAGTGAGACTCCGCCTAAAAAAAAAAAAAGAAAAAAAGAAAGATGGATGTCAAATCAAACATAAAATTATAAAAATCTATCATAGGATTGTATAAGGAGACCAGTTTTATTTAAATAGGGACTACCTATCTTTTAACTGCATCTCTGAGTTCTGGGCTGAGCCTACACTGAATCCTGGGTTTCCAAAAAGGGAGAAATATTATAAGGCTAGACCACATGATCTTTTACAGTGCATTTAAAAAAATTTTTTTAAACAAAGACATTTCTAAATGTCTAAATTACATTCTTCTTTAAAAACCCGAGTAAACTCTGTTGCAAAAACTGCTTAAGTCAACAAATCAGGTAACACAATACCAAAGCAAGCAGTTTAAGAATTGAGACCAACTTGCCTGTTTACATTCTTGGAGTCCCATAAGGAAAACAGGTTTCTCCCCAAAAGGAGTCTGGCTCCTTCATTTTCTTTAAGGAACCCCAGGCTATTACAAACTATTTTAGGTCTCTCATGCAGCCGAGGGTGCAAGAGAAAGGAGAGGCAGCAGAAGTAAATGAAGAAAACAGAATTTAGTCAACTGAGGAAAAAAAGCTTTTGCTCAAAAAAAAGGACAAGTTTCTAGGAGAGGAAAAAAAAACCATGAAGGCCTTTTAAACACACACACACACAAACACACACACACACACACACACAAACACACACACACACACACAAACACACACACACACACACACACAAACACACACACACAAACACACACACACACACACACACACACACGCACACCTTGGATGCTAGCTTTTAATCAAGCTGACTTTAACCAGTGAGCTCCTTTAAAAAAAAAAAAAGTCTTTTTAAATCTCATTACCATATTTCAACTAGGACAAATTGCTGCTATTTCAGAAGTACATCCATTGCTCTTTCAGTTTGGCCTGGCTAGCAAAAAGGTAGGCTTGTTAATGTAAATAAGGCCCTTTTAGTAATCAAAATAAAAAATCTCGCCTCTTTGTTTTCTTTTCGAGCCATTTTCTCCCCTCACCATACCACCTTTGTGTGTGTGTGTGAATTTAGCCACTGCAGAGGCCTTGTTCCCCATAATTTGGAACTTTCCTTCGGATTTGATCAAGTCGGATGGAGTTGATCAAACCCAATGGGAAAAAGACCAAAACAACAACAAAAACAAACAAAACAACAAAAAACAGTTAAGCAAAACAAATGATCACACAACTTACGTGATTACTGAGCACTCTAATGGTAAGGAGAAATTAAGACCAGCTGGCTGTTAATCTTAACTTTAGCCAAGTTACTTACAGTTACTTACCTAAGGATGGGTCTCAGGCTGAAGGCTGCTCTCTACCATCCTAGCAGCAGGAAAAAAAAATATTCATCTTCCCTATTGGAAGTGAGCTCAAACTCCATAAAGGAGTTACCTACCTCCATCATCATGGAAGCAGAAAAAAACTTGCCTTCCTTGTGCTGAAAGCAAGTAAAACTCCACAAAAAAAAAAAAAAGAGGCGTACAGCAAAATAAACTTTAGATCTCAAACAAATTTGAGATCAGGGATTCTCTGGAGGGGGTGTTTCCAGGCCTCAGCAAATTGTCCTATTCATTTGAACCATAAAGATAGCTCAGGTTGGTACCAAGCATTGATAGAAGATTTGTCAAAGGTCAGCGGCACCTCCAGTCAGAATCCCTTTGTGGTTGCCAAAATGTGAACCCCAAAAATCTGAGACAGGTCTCAGTTAATTTAGAAAGTTTATTTTGAAAAGGTTGAGGATTCACCTGTGATACAGCCTCAGGAGGTCCTGACGACATGTGCCCAAGGTGGTGTTATACACAAAGTTTCAGTGCTGCAAAAGAAATAGCACTCAAATATAAATTTTCTTTTTAATTGTCAGCAAGGCCAGGTACTTCTATAGAAGAGTGCACCCTTACAGATGGAGCAATGGCGAGCCGCACACTTGGACAACGGAGGGGAAGGGGTTCTTATCCCTGACGCACATGGCCCCTGCTGCTCTGTCGTTCCCCTATTGGCTAGGGTTAGACCCCACGGGTTAAACTAATTCCGATTGGCTAATTTAAAGAGAATAATGGGGTGAGTGCTTTGGCCGAAGTCAGGGCAGAGCAGCTATCAGTTAATCAGAATGAGTTAGAGTGGAGCAGGTGATCAGAATGAATTAGGGTGGAGTAGGTGATTGGAATGAGTTAGGGTGGAGTAAGTGATTGGAATGAGTCAGGGTGGATTAGGTAATCAAAAAAGTTTGCTTTATGAGGAAGTTAAATTTAAAAGTAGAAGGCAAAGGATTGAACATACTGACATATTAAATCTTTGAAAAGAAATTTAGAACTCATACCTAACAACCCCTCCCCTTGTATTTCCTTACAGCTTTCTTTTCAAACTTTTTTTTAACATGTCTTGGCTCAGTTGTTTTGCTTGAGTTTCCAAAAGAAGAAGCTTCTCTGGGTAAGGTGGAGGATAGTTAAGGGAGGTTTTAGTAAGTGCTGTTTCTATGAACCTCTGCACCAACCCACGAATGCATGGTGTGACATAGCACCTGACAAGAATAAGTACACCCATTACAGCTGTGGGGGAAGTAAGAATTGAGGCTATTATTCTTTTGCATTTACCAAACCACTTTTCTAGCCATTCTGTAAAAGGGATCATTTACCCCTGAGTTGTTGGCTAACTCATTGGACAGAGCAGTTAGACCCTGCAATGCCTGTGTTATACTTCCATTAGGGGCGGTGTTGTTTGGGATGAAGATGCAACGTTGAGTTTTAATCATGATGCAAACTCCTCCACTTTCTGCTAATATCATGTTTAAGGGTATCCTATTTTCCCAAGCTATCTGGCTAGTAGCACCTAATTGTTCAGCTATTCCTTTAACAGCATCTCTAGTGTAGTTAATAAATCACTGTTGGTTGTAGTAGATGTAGTTTATCCAATCTACATTTTTATTAATTGTCGCCTACCAAAATATTGACTTAAATCCTGCAGCTATTTGATGTTTAGGCTTTAAATTGATCTGGTATTCCCCGTGGGACTTTGTTTCTAAACAGACGTGAGAGTTGAAAGACCCATAAGAGGCTTCTCTTGCTTTGCGATGTTTTATTTTGCCTTCCTCTGGTTGATAAAATGCCAGAGTGAAAGGGATAGCCAATTGGACTAAAGCACAAGTGCCACTCCAGTTATTTGGGAGAGTGTCCAGTAAAGGTCCACCACAATACCACCACACATCCACTCAGGGATGAACAAGGGCTGACTGATAAGCTCTTGAAAATTCTTAAGCTCACTGCATCCCTTCAGGTCTCCAAGGAACACTAAGTTTCCTCCCTGTCATGAGAGACATGAAGTGAACTTAATGTTGGGAGACGGAAGCTGAATGGCTCTCAGGGGCTGACCTGCAGGGTGCCGGACTTCAGGATATAGCAGAGAGAGAGCTTGGCATGACTTATTACTCCAGGCTGTAGAAGTTTGGAAAAGAGCTACCATGCAGCCCACACCCAGTCGACTGAAGGACCACCTTAGTGGAAAGGGAACAATCTGGGCCTCTGGCCTGCTGTGTGTACAAGCGTAACAATTGCTTTTGTTTAACCTGTGGAGGGAATATTTGATCCATTCCAATGAGGCATTTGCATCTTGGTATCCTGTCTTAATTACCAAAGTTTGGTTTTTTTTTTGTTTTTTGGTTTTTTTTTCGTTTTTTTTGTTTGTTTGTTTTTTGAGACGGAGTCTTGCTCTGTGCCCCAGGCTGGAGTGCAGTGGTGCGATCTCGGCTCACTGCAAGTTCTGCCTCCCGGGTTCACGCCATTCTCCTGCCTCAGCCTCCTGAGTAGCTGGGACTACAGGTGCCCGCCACCACGCCCGGCTAGTTTTTTGTATCTTTTAGTAGAGACGGGGTTTCACGGTGTTAGCCAGGATGGTCCCCATCTCCTGACCTTGTGATCCACCCGCCTCGGCCTCCCAAAGTGCTGGGATTACAGGCTCGAGCCACCGCGCCTGGCCCCAAAGTTTGTTTTAAATCTCTAACTCCTGTGATAGCTATAGCTATCTTGGTCTTGCTGTTAGATGGAGGAAGAGCAATTGTTCCGTTGTGAGAGGTTTTGGAAGAAGGCTTAGAGGAAGTTGCAGGGGGTGGGGGAACAAAGAAATGCATTTCAAAGAATCTAATCGGTTTGTCCCTGAAACCTCAGCCCCCATACCATAAAACCGGCTTAAAGAAGGGAACCGGCTTAGAAAAGGGAAAGAACTTTGAGGGTTTGAGATAATAACTTGTATAGAATTACACTGGTTTAGCTGACGGTTAGAGGGGAGGGCTGTCCCTTTAGTAAAATGAATGTATGGTTTTAGGAAATTACAAAAACCGGTTGGGGCAGTCCATTCTTGCTCTTTAGTGGTCCACAGAACATTGGACCAACTATGGCATAAAAGCTCTACATCAGGGAGCAAGACTCCTAATTGATACTGGGGTCTTTATTGAAATCTCCCTGGATTAAATGATCCCAATTCACTAATGCTCAGTCTGAGGAGAGTCAGGAGGGACAGAGGTACTTTTCTGAAGTAGAGAGCTGTCTTTGACTTGACAAGTCCCCACATGGTATAACAAGACAAGCATTAAATGCAATAGTTTGAGGCAAAATTGACTTGGTTATGTTAATAACTAGATGGTCAGCAAAAGAAAGAGAAAAGAAGGAAGAGTAATAGAATAGATGAAAGTGAGTTAAATTTTTCTTAGCTTTAGTTTGGTAGGGTTTTCCCCTGGGACTATGGCCCACGACTCCGGAGGGGATGGCACTTTCTTGACTCGGGTGTGATGAGTCCATCCCCTTTCCGCTGTAAGAACAGCAGTCTCAGTGGTTAGCAGCACAAGTTAGGGTCATTCCTAGGCTGCTTTGAGTTTTCCTTCTTTCCACCCTTTGATGAGAACATGATCCTCAGGTTGGTGTTGGTTTACTGAAAAATCTAGGGGTAGTATCTGTGCTAAAAGACTTAGTTTTGAGGGAAAGGAAAGTGGAGGATAAACCAAGCATATAATTTCTGAGAAATTGACCTTTTGTTTTACATGTGGGGACATCAGCAGTGGACTTTATAGTCCTTGGTGCCTTCTTACTGAGAAATTTCCTTTAGCATCTATTTTCATTAGTTTTTAGACCAAAGAAAGCCACCCAACACCATTTTATATTTTGACAATGCTTCCTGTATGATTTTTATACCAGATAGCTAATTTAACTCCGTTATATAGCTTGTGTTATCAATGCTTAATTAATTTAATAAACCTTGTAGACTATTTATCCAATTTTTAATGTCTGTTTTACCATTTATGTGTATTATAGGCTTCTTTTTAACTTTTATTTTTTGTTCAGAGCCCAGTAGTGGCCTTTTAAGTTTTTATTATATGAACCTGTTTGTGCTTTTATTGTAGTATAATCCGGAGTTACTTATGGTATGTTTTACACTCTTGTTTATTTTCCTTTACATTTAATGTTGACCTTTAAAACATTTATTATTTACCTTTTAATGTAGCGATAATTTCACATTTCTTATGCTTATCTTTTTTACCAAATTTTTATATTTTTACTTCCTTACACCTGCATTATAAACTGCTTTCTTCAATAGTTTTTATTCAGGAGGTCCTAATTACTATTTTATACATTTCTTGTTCTTTATATGACTTTCCCTGAACAATTCTTCACATGGCTCAACTTTCTGCTTGTCATTCTTTTATTTAATTTTTTGTTTTAACGAATTTTACCATAGTAACCGTCCTTTTGCAGTATATAACACCCCCCCTTCTTTTTTTTTCTAAGATAACCACTCTTTTCAAAGCGAACTTCCTTCATGTCTGTGGACTAGACTAAGGCCACAAGATTAGAAGTTAAGATAATACATGTTACACTGTTAACTTTTAGCAAACTTTACTTTTGTTGAAAACCTTGTAACTTTGGGATTTCAATTATTCTTTACTATTAATAGGACCTTGTTTAGTCCAAATTAGAATTTGAATAGATGGTTCCTTCCTGGATCTGTATTTTAAGGCTTGGCTGAGTGAAAACAGCTCGCATGTTTGAGCGGACCAATTATGAGGCAATTTTCCTAACTCTTCATCTACAAGAGTTTCCTTATCACTTACTGAATACCTGTTGTGTCTTTTTCCCTCAATCACCCAAGAGGAACCATCTATATATAGTCCTGTCCTGAAGGGAGTTCCTCCTAGGTCTGGTCGGACCTTTGTATAGTAATTAAGACTTAGATCACCTGTTAGGAAACCTGCTGGATTAAGGGAATTTTTAGTGGTTAATGTTGAATCATTTTTTTTTTTTTTTTTTTTTTTTTTAACAGAATAGCCTCATACTTTCTTCTGTTAGCAAAGCAGTTGTCACTACAGATTGAATGTATTTGGGCCATCTGCAGGTTACTGGGTTAAGGATTTTTGATAGGAAGGGTATGGGTTGTCAGTGTTCTCAGTGCTTTCAGGCTATGCCCTTGTTTACACTGACAACAAGGTAGTATTGGAGTGTTATATGGTCACAGAGAAGATCTTCAATCACCAATTATGGGTTTTTAATTTACCCTGGCTTTTAAAGGAATAGGGTACACTGTTTTGTCTTTTCTACTTCTATCTCTCTCTCCCTCTTTGTCCCTCTTTGTCTCTCTGTCTCTTCCTCTCTCTCTGCCTCTTTCTCTCTCCCATCTCTTTCCTCTCTTTCTCTCTCCTTTCTGCTGGTCTTTCCTTGCCTCTGCCAGCCACTTATGCTGTTCTCCCCTCTCCTTCCCCTCTTACCCTGGAAACTAAAAGTTCCTCTGAGAAGGAGACAACATCAGATGAGGGGGAAACAAACAGAGGAGCAAGCAGCGCCTGAATCGACTAAAAAGGTGATAAACTCATATTTAGATCCCATCTCCAAATTTATCAAGGGCTTCTGGTGGGAATCAAGATAAAAGAGACAGAGCCCATGAGCCCCCTATTCTTCCTCAAAAGTCATGAGTGGAAGGGCTTCTTTCTCCTTTCTTAGTTCAGGATATCCTCTCTTGAAGTGGCCTATTTTTCCATATCTATAGCACCTATTTTGTCCTTCCTAAAGGACCCTCTTAGTTCTGGGATTCTTTAACCCTGCTCCCCCATACTCTTTAGGAGGCCTGGTAGATGAGGACCTTGGTCCTCCAGATGGAGTCTGGGGTCCTTTAAAAGAGGGTTCAGACCCTTTATAGTTTCTGGCTCCCTGGAAGCTCTGTCTAGAAGTACCTGGGTTTGGAGCCATCTGTTGGAAGGTGGAAAACATAAGTCTTGTCTTTTGTTTCTCTTTTTCTTCATCCCTTTTCAGGTATACTTTCTGAGTTTCCCTGAGAAGCTCACTTAGGGGAAGGTCTTCCCAATTGTCTATCTTTTGTAACCTTTTAAAAATGTCTGGCCAACTTTTAGTGACAAATCGGAGTTTTAACATTCCTTGCCCAAGGGGATCGTCCAAATTGAGGCCTGCATATTGCCTCATTTGCTCCCTCAGTCTAGGAATCTCATAGGCCCTTCATCCTTCTCCTGTTGTATAAAAATGCTTTAGAAAGATTTCGGGTTCAGGGTACTGATTCCCAAATTCCTTTTGTTATTATCTCCCTTAGGTTCTGCATATTTTCCTGGTGATCTACGTTGTTATTGTCCCACCAGGGGTCTCAGGTGGGGAATTTCTGGTCCGTGGTAGGAACGTTTTCACCAGGAGGGTGCTCATGTTCCCAAGCTACCATAGCAGCCCTACAAATCATACTCCTTTCTTCCCCTGAAAAGAGGATGTCCAAAGTGGACATTAACTTGACTCAAGTGTATAACTGAGGTCCTAAGAATTGGTCAATTTGGTCTGCCACTCCGTAAGCATCATCTAGTAGCAGTTTAAGCTCCTTTTTAAAATTTTGGACTTCTGAACTTGTTAAGGGAGCATTTACAAAGCCAATGCCCACCCCCACCCCCCACCCCTTGTGGTACCTCTTTCAAAGGGAAGATGTTTGGGCTGACCCCTTAGGTACGGAGGGAACTGGGAAATTCTGAAAATATTTTTTACATTGTTATACCTCACGCTGGAGTCCTTTTAGAGAGGGGTCTTTAGGTTGGGAGGCAACAGGCTGGTGGGGAGGTAATTCCCAAGAGTCAGGGTTATGAGGAGGAGGGATAACGTGACTAGAGGGGGAATTTGGAATGGGATCTGAGGCAGCAGTGGCTGTCTGAGGGGAAAGACTGGGGACACTGAGTTGGAGAAGATAGTCTAGGGGATCCCATGCACTGGAGTCTTTAGGCATGAGAGTTGGCTCTTCTGATTTTTCATTTTGAGGTGCCAGTTTGGGTTCTTCCCTATCTGTTTTTAAGGGGAAAAGGAGGGCAGGTCCTTGACTCCAACAAAGGGCATAGCCTAGTTCTTCTAGATACTGGACTTTTATCATTAACATATCGGATTAGAAACTGACACATTCCATCCTCATTCGACCCAAACTTTGGTCAGAAGATTGAGGGATTGAGGATGGGTCCCTGAGTCCAAATAAAACAGCAATATTTTATCATTTGTTTTTTCCTATGTTTAGTCCACTCATTATCCTTCCAGTGTTTTAGCATGAGACCCAGGAGGCTATGTGGAGGAATATCTTTGTTACCATCTTTATCCTTCTTACTCCCTGTCTTGCTTGGGATATTTCCCATCTTGATGGTTTTGGGGTAAGGTTCAAGGTTCAATTTCCCTTCCTGGAAATTTCTTACCTTTTGGGGTGAGGCTCAATTTCCCCACTGGAAATTTCTCACCTTTTGGGGTGAGGCTCAATTTCCCCACTGGAAATTTCTCACCTTTTGGGATGAGGCTCAATTTCCCCACTGGAAATTTCTCGCCTTTTGGGGTGAGGCTCAATTTCCCCACTAGAAATTTCTCAACTTTTAGGGTGAGGCTCAATTTCCCCACTGGAAGCTTCTTGCCATTTGGGGTGAGACTTAATTTCCCCACTGGCAATTTCTTGCCTTTTGGGGTGCAGCTCAATTTCCCCCATGGGAAATTTCTCGACTTTTCCACTACTTGAGGTTTGTATGAGGTTCAATCCCCCCCAGTGGGGATGTCTCACTTCTTTTTAACCTCTAAGCCACCCCTACCAAGGAGTACTTCACAGCCCCACCCCCCACAGCTTTCTTACCTTGGTCCTGACCACTAAGGAAATACTTTCCCACGGCTTCTCCTTCCTTGGTCTGTGCACAGAGTCGTTACTACAGTATGTAAGGATCCTTTAAGCTAGGTTGCTGGCTAGTTTTTGTTTTGTTTTGTTTTTTTCTGCATTGCTGAGAGTTCAGGTTATTCCTCGCACGGGGTGGGTCTGGATTTCTCACCCCTGAGGCTGCCACAAGGTGGCGGGGCACACCTCCTCACTAGAGAGAACCAGAGACTGCCCAGAGGGGAATGTAATCATGGGTGAGCCCCCAAATTATTATATATAAAGTTTTGGTGCCACAAAAGAAATAGCACTCAAATATAAAATTTTCTTTTTAATTTTCAGCAAGGCCAGTTACTTCTAGAGAAGGGTGTACCCTTACAGATGGAGCAATGGTGAGCACACATTCGGACAACAGAGGGGAAGGGGTTCTTATCCCTAACACACATGGCCCCTGCTGCTGTGTCATTCCCCTATTGGCTAGGGTTAGACTGCCTGGGCTAAACTAATTCTGATTGGCTAATTTAAAAAGAATGATGGGGTGAGTGCTTTGGTGGAAGTCAGGGCAGAGCAGGTGGCAGGTAATGAGAATGAGTTAGGGTGGAGCAGGTGATCAGAATGAGTTAGGGTGGAGCAGGTGATCAGAATGAGTTAGGGGGAGGCAGGGATGCAGAAATGAGTTAGGGTGAGCCAGGTGATCCGAATGAGTTAGGGTGCGGAGCAGGTGATCAGCAATGAGTTAAGGGTGGAGCCCAAGGTGATCAGCAATGAGTTAGGGTGGAGGCCAGGTGAATCGAGAATGAGTTAGGGTGGAGCAGGCTGATGCAGAATGAGTTAGCGGTGGAGTAGGTAATGTGGAATGAGTCAGGGTGAGTAGGTAAATCAAAAATGGTTGCTTTACAAGTGAAGTTAAGCTTAAAAGTAGAAGGCAAAGGATTGAAACATACCCGACATATTAAGTTCTTTGAAAAGAAATTTATAAGTAATCATATCTAACAGAGGTCAGAGCACAGTGTGGTTCATAGCATTTTTAGGGAGAACATGAGACAGTTAATCAACATATGTATCAGATGAACATCGGTTCCGTCTGGAAAAGGTTGGACAAACATCCAAATAGGGAAGGGGGATGTCCAGGTCATGAGGTAGGTAAGAGACAGAAATTGTTTGGGCATTCTTTTCGAGTTCTGATTAGTCTCCCTCCAAAGGAGGCAATTTAGATATGCATTTATCTCAGTGGGCAGAGGGGTGACCTTGATAGAATGGAGGGCCAGATTTGCTCAAGCAGTTCCCAGCTTGAGCTTTCCCTTAGCTAAAGTGATATTGAGAGCCCCTAAAATATTTTTCTTTTAACAGCTTGATACAGGGAACATGATGGTGACATCAGAAGGCTGTGTTTCTTGAGAATCCTGATGCTGCTTCATTTCAAAAACGTAAACAGTCTCACAAGTAAAAGAGCTATTTATGACAAACAACAGTATCATACTGCGATGTAGCAAAAATACTGGAAGCATTCCCCTTTGAAAACAGTGGCACAAGACAACGATCCCGTCTCTCACCACTCCAACTAGTGTTGGAAGATCTGGCAGGGCAATCCAGGCAGCAGAAAGAAATAAAGGGTATTCAATAGGAAAAGGGGCCCGAAGTCAAATTATCCCTGTTGCAGATGACATGATTGTATATTGTAGAAAACCGCGCCATTCATCCTCAACTCCAAAATCTCCTTAAGCGATAAGGAACTTCAGCAAAATCTCAGGATAACAAATCAAGTGTGGCAAAAAATCACAAGCCATGCTCTTATCACACCAATAACAGACAAACAAAGAGAGGCCAAATAAATGAGTGAACCCCCTTAACAATTTCTGACAAAGAGAATAAAAGACCTGGGAATCCAACCTTCACAAGGGATGTGAAGGACCTCCCGTTCAAGGAGAACTACAAACCGACTGCTCCAACCGAAATAACAAAAGAGGACACCAAAAATGGAAGAAATTCCATGTTTCATCGGAAGGAATCAATTTGTGAAAATGGCCCATACTGCCCAAGGTATTTGTAGATTCAATGCCATCCATCCCAGATTCCAAATGACTGTCTTCACAGAATTGGAAAAAAATTACCTTAAGTTCATATGGAACGAAAAAGAGCCACATTGCCAAGACAATCCTAAGCCAAAAAGAACAAGCTAAGGCATCATGGCTACTGACTTCAGACTATAACAAGATATAGTACCAAACCAGCATGGTACTGGGCACCAACTGAGATAAGTAGACGCAATGGACACCAGAGGCAGCAACCCTCAGAAATAATACCACACATCTACAACCATCTGATCGTTGAGACAACCTGACAAACAGAGATGGGATCCCTATTTTACAGTGTGAAACACTGCTAGCCATAAGTGAAAGCTGAACTGGAATCCTTTCCTTAACACCTTATACAAACATTAATTCAAGATGGAGTAAAGACTTAAATGATTAGACCTAAAACCATAAAAACCCTAAGAAGAAACCCATAGGCAATACATTCAGGACATGGCATGGCAAGGACATTCATGTCTAACACCAAAAGCAAAAGGACAACCAAAAGCCAAAAATTAACAAATGGGGATTCTAATTAAACTAAAGAGCTTTCTGCAGCAGCAAAAGAAACATACCATGCAGAGTGAACAGACCAATCTACAGAATGGAAGAAAATTTTGGCAATCTACTCCATGCTGACAAAGGGCTAATATCCAGAACCATTCAAAGAACTCAATCAAGGGCCGGGTGCGGTGGCCAAGGCCTGTAATCCCAGCCAGCTTTGGAAGGCCGAGATGGGTGATCACGAGGTCAGCGGAGATGAAGACGCATCCCTGGTTGAACACGGTGAAACCCCATCTCTACTCAAAAAATACAAAAATACTAGCCCCGGGCGAGGTGGCAGGTCGCGTCGTAGTCCCAGCTATTTGGGGGAAGGCTTGAGGCAGGAGACACGGTATAAACCCGGAGGACGGCAGCTTGCCATGGGAGCTACCGATCTGGCCAGCTGCGCTCTCCCAAGACTTGGCCGACAGAGCGATCGACCTCCCGTCTCAAAAAAAAAAAAAAAAGAAATACTCCAATCAAATTTACAAGAAAAAAACCAACCCATCAAAAAAGTGGGGAAGAGGGATATGAACAGATCACTTCTTCAAAGAAGACTTTCTATGCAGCCAACAGACATTTAAAAAATGCTTCACCTGCGCATCCCAGATGAAATGCAAATAAAAACCACAATGAGAGATGCCCATCTCACAACCATTAGAATGGCGATTCATTAAAAAAGTCAGGAAACAAGCAGGTGCTGGAGAGGATGTGGAGCGAAAAGAACACTTCACACGTTGGCTGGGAGCAGGAAAATGAGTTCAACCATTGTGGAAGACAGTGTGGCAGTTCCTCAAGGATCTAGAACTAGAAATATCATTTGACTCAGCCGTCCCATTACTTGGTATACGCCCAAAGAATTATAAATCATGATGCTATAAAGACGCATGCACACATATGTTTATTGTGGCACTATTCACAATAGCAAAGACTTGGAACCAACCCAAATGCCATCTCTGATAGACTGGATTAAGAAAATGTGGCACATATACACCATGGAATACTATGCAGCCATAAAAAAGGATGAGTTCATGTCCTTTGTAGGGACATGGATGAAGCTGGAAACCATCATTCTTAGCAAACTATTGCAAGGACAAAAAACCAAACACCGTGTGTTCTCACTCATAGGTGGGAATTAAACAATGAGAACACTTGGACACAGGAAGGAGAATATCACACACCAGGGCCTGCCGTGGGGTGGGAAGAGGGGGGAGGGGGGAGGGATAGCATTAGGAGATATACCTAATAGAAATGCCGTTTTAATGGGTGCAGCACACCAACATGGCACATGTATACATATGTAACAAACCTGCACGTTGTGCACATGTACCCTAGAACTTAAAGTATAATAATAAAAAAAACATAAACAGTGAGAAGCAATGCTTTTAATAAAACATGAATAAAAAATCATTACCACTACGTCTGAGTGTTTAACTTGTGCTTCTAGTGAAAGTTAAGAAGTGGCAAATGAGTCAGGGCCTGGAACATGAGGGTTAAACAGGGCACTACCCAGCTGAGCTCTTTCTCTCAGGTTTTCTGGGGAATCAGTGATTATTCCACCAGGCAGCATCACTCTTCTCCTTGTTCATCTGTGTGAAACCATGTTCACCCTAATCCAACCCAGGCAAGACAATACAACATGATAGTGAGAGCCCTGGCTTTGTGGTTCTGTTGTTATATTTTAACATTAAAAATATGAATTTCTTGGCCGGGCATGGTGGCTGACACCTCTAATCCCAGTACTTTGGGAGGCCAAGGCGGGTGGATCAACTGAGGTCAGGAGTTCGAGACCAGCTGGCCAACATGGTTAAACCCCATCTCTACTAAAAATACAAAAATTAGCCGGGCATGGTGGCAAGCACCTGTAATCTCAGCTACTCGGGAGGCTGAGGCAGGAGAATACCTGGAACCTGAGAGGTTGCAGTGAGCCAAGATCATGCCATTGCACTTCAGTCTAGGCAACAACGCAAGACTCCATCTCAAAAAAAAAAGAGTTTCTTGTTAATTTCCCCATTTGTGCTTCCCTTACATGTGCAAGTTTACCTGTGCAAACTTACATGTGCAAGTTTGTTAGGTGGGTATATAGCATGATACTGAGGCTTGGTGTATGAGTGATCCTGTCACCCAGGTAGTGAACAGAGCAGCCAATAGGTAGTTTTTCAGCCCTTGCTCCCATCCCTCCTTCCCTCCTCTAGTATTCCCCAGTGTTTATTGTTGCCATCTTTATGTCCATGTGTATTCAATGTTCAGCTCCCCCTTATAAGTGAGAACTTGCAGTATTTGGTTTTCTGTTCCTGTGTTAATTCACTTAGGATATTGGCTTGGACTGCATCCATGTTGCTGCAAAGGACATGATGTCACTCTTTTTTATGGTGCCATAGTATTCCATGGTGTATATATATTATATTTTCTTTATCCAGTTCATCAATGATGGGCACCTATGTTGATTCCATGTCTCTGCTATTGTGAGTAGTGCTGCAATGAGCATATGAGTGTGTGTGTCTTTTTGGTAGAATGTTTTATTGTCTTTTGGGTACGTACCCAGTAGTAGGATTGCTGGGTTGAATGGTAGTTCTGTTTTAGGTCCTTTGAGAAATCTCCAACTGCTTTCCACACTGGCTGAACTAGTTTACGTTCGCACCAACAGTGTATAAGCACTCCCTTTTCTCCCCAACATCTGTTATTGTTTGACTTTTTAATAACACCAACATCTGTTGTTTGACTTTTTAATAGTAGCCATTCTGACTGATGTGAGATGGTATCTCATTGCGATTTTGATTTGCATTTCTCTAATGATTAGTGATGTTGAGCATTTTTTCATGTTTTTTGGCCACTTTTATGTTCTTCTTTGAGAAGTGTTTG
The DNA here is from genome assembly GCF_001698545.2 of Rhinopithecus bieti. NCBI lineage: Eukaryota > Metazoa > Chordata > Mammalia > Primates > Cercopithecidae > Rhinopithecus > Rhinopithecus bieti. Next base: position 2,765,462 of record NW_016804151.1, read on the forward strand.
TTCATGTCCTTTGCTCAATTTTTAATGGGGTTGTTCTTGTTGGTTGAATTGTTTAACTTTCTTCTAGATTCTGGATATTAGGCCTTTGTCAGATGCATAGTTTGTGAATATTTTCTCCTCTTCTGTAGGTTTTCTGCTTACTCTGTTGAGAGCTTCTTTTGCTGTGCAGACACTCTGTATTTTAATCCAGTCCCACATGTCCATTTTTGTTCTTGTTACAATTGCTTTGAGGACTTAGTCATAAATTATTTGTCAAGGCCAATGTCCAGAATGGCATTTCCTAGGTTTTCTTCTAGGATTTTTATAGTTTTAGTTCTTACATTTAAGCCTTTAATCCATCTTGAGTAAATTTTTGTCTATAGTGAAACACGGGATTCCAGATCCAATCTTCCGCTTATGGCTAGCCAGTTATCCCAGTACCATTTACTGAATAGGGAGCCCTTTTCTCATTGTTTGTTTTTGCTGACTTTGTCAACAATCAGATGGTTGTAGGTGTGTGGCTTTATTTCTGGGTTCTCTATTCTGTTCCATTGGCCTATGGGTCTGTTTTTGACCAATACCATGCTGTTTTGGTTACTGTAGCCTTGTAGTATAGTTTGAAGTTGGGTATTGTGATGCATCCAGCTTTGTTCTTTGTGCTGAGGATTGCTTTCACTGTTAGGGCTCTTTTTTGGTTTCATATGATTTTAAGAATAGTTTTTTCTATTTCTGTGAAAAATGAGGCTGGTAGTTTGATAGGAACAGCATTGAATCTGTATATTGCTTTGGGCAGTATGACCATATTAACAATATTGATTTTTCCAATCCATGAGCATGGAATATTTTTCCATTTGTTTGTGTCATCTATTATTTCTTTCAGCAGTGTTTTGTAGTTCTCCCTGCAGGGGATTTTCACCTCCTTGGTTAAATGTACTCCTCAGTATTTTGTGTGTGTGTGTGTGTGTGTGTGTGTGTGTGGCTATGGTAAATGGAATTGAGTTCTTGATTTGACTCTCAGTTTGAATGTTATTGGTGTATAGAAATGCTACTGATTTTTATACATTGATCTTGCATCCTGAAATTTTAACAAAGTAGTTTATCAGTGCCAGAAGCCTGCTGGCAAAGTCTTTTAGGTTTTCCAGGTATCAAATCATGTCATCCAGAAGAAAGATCATTTGACTTCTTTTCTTATTTGGATGCCTTTTATTTCTCTCTTGCCTGATTGCCCTGGCTAGGACTTTCAGTACTATGTTGAATAGGAGTGGTGTGAGTGGCATCCTTGTCTTGTTCCTGTTCTTAAGGGGAATGCTTCCAGCTTTTGCCTCTTCTGTATAATGTTGGCTGTTGGTTTGTCATAAATGGTTCTTCTTATTTTGAAGTATGTTCCTTTAATGCCGAGTTTGTTGAAGGTTTTTATCATGAAGCGATATCGGATTTTATTGAAAGTTTTTTCTGCATCTATTGAGGTGATCATATGAAGGGAACCTCCTTGGTACACTCTCTGTCAGTGTGTATTGGGTACGGAGGATCCTACTCCAGATCAAGTCCTAGCAAAGCAATGTTTTATATGCCCCTGGCCACAGTGATTGAGTTGGGAAAAATCATGGGGCACAGATCAGTGTAATCAAAGCTAATCCTGAATATTTGCCAGAGCAGCAAGTAAAGAGGCATTCTGTTTTTCAGCAGGAGTTAATGAGAGGAGAAGGTCAGCCTGACTTGCCAGTAGCCATCATGCTACCACATGGAGAGAGCTTGACAGAGGAATGAAAGGGCCAAGAGGTGAAAATGAGATCGAATCTTGATGCCATAACTTGAGTCCTGGATCTAGACATTTTTGAAGCCATTTTTTACCCCAAATTTCAATTAGGAGAATTAATAAATTGCTTTTTTCTATTTAATCTCAAAAGGCTGAATTTCTGTCACTTGTAACATTAGTTCTCCATAAAATAAAGGGAAAAACATATACTATGCCTTTACTTTAGAAACCTACTATCTCTATAGGTAAATAGATGAAATTTAGAATGGCTAATATTGTAGTTATGGTCAGGCATGTGGCTCACCCCTGTAATCTTAGCACTGTGGTGAGCTGACGTTGAAGGATCGCTGGACCCAGTAGTTTGAGACTAGCTTGGACAACATAGTGTGATGCTGTCTCTATTGTTTTTTTTTTAAAAAAGGATATTGCAGTTAAGTCATTTCATTTGTGGATGAACAACTGTGCTTGCATACTTTTGTTAGTAGGTGATTGTTATCCTGGAAGCAAGTTTCTAGGAGAATGCCTTGGTGCGCTATCACTCTCTACATTTCAGCATCCCTGTATCACAACTCAAATATAATCTTATTTATGTTTAAAATTAAAATTTTGGCCAGATGCAGTGGCTTATGCCTGTAATCCCAGCACTTTGGGAGGCCGAGGCAGGCAGATCACTGAGGCCAGGAGTTCAAGACCAGCCTGACCAACATGGCAAAACCCCATCTCTACAAAAATACAAAAATTAGCCAGACATAGTGGCTCACACCTGTAGTCCCAACCACTTGAGAGGCTGAGACACGAGAATCGCTTGAACCCAGGAGGTGGGGGTTGCAGTGAGCCAAGACCACACCACAGCACTCCAGATTTATTTTTATTTTAAATAAAAATATTTAAAATTTAAACATTTAAAATTTAAAATTAAATATTTAAATATGTAAATTTAAAATTAAATAAACTGCTCTGGTCTGCAGTTCCCAGCATGATCGACGCAGAAGATGGGTGATTTCTGCATTTCCAACTGAGGTACCTGGTTCATCTCATTGGGACTGGCTGGACGGTGGGTGCAGCCCACAGAAGGCAAGCCAAAGCAGGGCAGGGCATCACCTCACCCAGGAAGCGCAAGAGATCCGGGGATTTCCCTTTCCTAGCCAAGGGAAGCTGTTACAGACTGTACTGGGAAAATCAGGACATTGCCACCTAAGTACTGCGCTTTTCTAATAGTCTTAGCAATGGCACAGGAGATTATATCCTGCACCTGGCTCACTGGGTCCCACGCCCACGGAGCTTCGCTCACTGCTAACTCAGCAGTCCCAGATGGAACTGCTAGGTGGCAGCGTGGCTAGGGGAGGGGCATCTGCCATTGCTGAGGCTTGAGTAGGTAAACAAAGCAGCCAGGAAGCTCGAACTGGGTGGAGCCCACTGCAGCTCAATGAGGTCGGCCTGCCCCTGTAGACTCCATCTCTGGAGGCAGGGTATAGCTGAACTAAAGGCAGCACAAACTTCTGCAGCCTTAAACATCCCTGTCTGACAGCTCTGAAGATAGCAGTGGTTCTCCCGGCATGGTGTTTCAGATCTGAAAAAGGACAGACTGCCTCCTCAAGTGGGTCCCTGACTCCTATGCAGCCTAACTGAAAGACACCTCCCAGTAGGGGCCCACTGACACCTCATACAGCCCGGTGCCCTCTGAGACGAAGCTTCCAGAGAAAGGATCAGACAGCAATATTTGGTGCTCTGCAGCCTCCACTGGTGATATCCAGGCAAACAAGGTCTGGAGTGGACCTCCAGCAAACTTCAACAAACCTGCAGCTGAGGGACCTGACTGTTAGAAGGAAAACTAACAAGCAGAAAGAAACAGCATCGACATCAACAAAAAGGACATCCACACCAAAACCTGATGTGTAGGTCACCATCATCAAAGACCAAAGGTAGATAAAACCACAAAGATGGGGAGAACGAGAGCAGAAAAGCTGAAAATTCTAAAAACCAGAGCACCTCTTCTCCTCCAAAGGATCGCAACTCCTCACCAGCAACAGAACAAAGCTGGACAGAGGATGACTTTGATGAGTTGACAGAAGTAGGCTTCAGAAGGTCGGTAATAACAAATTTCTCTGAGCTAAAGGAGCATGTTCAAACCCATCACAAGGAAGCTAAAAACCTTGAAAAAAGATTAGACGAATGGCTAACTAGAACAAACAGTGTAGAGAAGACCATAAATGACCTCATGGAGCTGAAAACCATGGCATGAGAACTATGTGATGCATGCACAAGATTCAGTAGCTGATTCAGTCAAGTGGAAGAGAGGGTATCAGCAATTGAAGATCAAATTAACGAAATGAAGCGAGAAGAGAGGTTTAGAGAAAAAAAGTAAAAAGAAACGAACAAAGCCTCCGAGAAATATGGGACCATGTGAAAAGACCAAATCTACGTTTGATTGGTGTAGCAACAGGGAGAATGGAACCAAGTTAGAAAACACTGTTCAGGATATTATCCAGGAGAACTTCCCCAACCTAGCAAGGAAGGCCAACATTCAAATTAAGGAAATACACAACACACCACAAAGATACTCCTCGTGAAGAGCAACCCCAAGACACATAATTGTCAGATTCACAAGGTTGAAATGAAGGAAAAAATGTTAAACGCTGCCAGAGAGAAGGGTTGGGTTTCCCACAAAGGGAAGCCCATCAGACTAACAGTGGATCTCTCAGCAGAAACTCTACAAGCCAGAAGAGAGTGGGGGCCAATATTCAACATTCTTAAAAGAATGTTCAACTCAGAATTTCTTTTATTTTTTTATTTTTTTTTATTTTTTGAGACAGAGTCTCCCTCTGTTCCCCAGGCTGGCGTGCAGTGGTGCAATCTCGGCTCACTGCAAACTCTGCCTCCTGGGTTCATGCCACTCTACTGCCTCAGCCTCTAGAGTAGCTGAGACTACAGGCACCCGCCACCATGCCCAGCTAATTTTTGTATTTTTAGTAGAGACAGGGTTTCACCTTGTTAGCCAGGATGGTCTCTATCTCCTGACCTCATGATTGGCCCGCCTCAGCTGCCCAAAGTGCTGGGATTACAGGCAAGAGACCGCACCTGGCCGACAACCCAGAAATTCATATCCAGCCAAACTAAATTTCATAAGTGAAGGAGAAATAAAATCCTTTACAGACAAGAAAATGCTGAGAGATTTTTTCACCACAAGGCCTGCCTTACAAGAGTTCCTGAAGGAAGCACTAAACATGGAAAGGAACAACCGGTACCAACCACTGCAAAAACATGCCAAATTATAAAGATCATCTATGCTAGGAAGAAACTGTGTCAACTAACAGGCAAAATAACCGGCTAACATCATAATGTCATGATCAAATTCACATATAACAATATTAACCTTAAATGTAAATGGGTTAAATGCCCTCAATTAAAAGACACAGACTGGCAAATTGAATAAAGAGTCAAGACCTATCAGTGTGCTGTACTCAGAAGACCCATCTCATGTGCAGAGACACACATAGGCTCAAAATAAAGGGATGGAGGAAGATCTACCAAGCAAATGGAAAGAAAGAAAGAAAAAAAAAAAAAAAAA
>NW_016804151.1:2775058-2779080 GCF_001698545.2 Rhinopithecus bieti
TAGTTCAACCATTGTGGAAGACAGTGTGGCGATTCCTCAAGGATCTAGAACTAGAAATACCATTTGACCCAGCGATCCCATTACTGAGTATATACCCAAAGGATTATAAATCATGCCACTATAAAGACACATGCACACGTATGTTTATTGCAGCACTATTCACTTTAGCAAAGACTTGGAAACCCAAATGTCCATCAATGATAGACTAGATGAAGAAAATGTGGCACATATACACCATGGAATACTATGAAGCCATAAAAAAGGATGAGTTCATATCCTTTGTAGGGACATGGATGAAGCTGGAAACCATCATTCTCAGCAAACTAACGTAATGGTAGAAAACCAAACACCATATGTTCTCGCTCACAGATGGGAATTGAACAATGAGAACACTTGGACAGAGGGTGGGGAACATCACACAGTGGGGCCTGTTGTGGGGTCGGGGGCTGGGGGAGGGATAGCATTAGGAGAAATACCTAATGTAAATGACGAGTTAATGGGTGCAGCAAACCAACATGGCACATGTATACATATGTAACAAACCTGCATGTTGTGCACATGTACCCTAGAACTTAATGTATAATAAATAAATACATAAATATTTAAAAATTAGGATTAAATTAAAAATTTTAACTTTTGTGTTAGTGATGTAAAATCATCATTTTATGATTCAAAGCTCACAATAATAAATAAGATAGAGTGAAAATTAAAAATCAAAAATAACTAGAAATTCAACAGGCAAAGGAGTGGTAATGACATTCAAAAGAAACATAAAAGGGCATGAAGGCACAAAATAAGTTACAAAGTACATTGGTGAACACCTAAGTGTTTGAAACAGCAGAAAAGTATATGGTTGGGGCAGAGGCAAGAGATGTGGTTACCGGGATTGGAAGAGGTCAAACAGCAACATGATTTGGAGGGGGATGAGACAGCAGGCACAGAGAGAAGCCAAGAGTGGTTCTCTGGCTTCTATCTTGGGTGACTAGGTAGCCTATGATTTTCTAATTAGAAGATTTTGAAGGTTAGTGTTAAAGTCAAGATGATGAGTGCAGGCTTAGACAACCAGAAGTAGAAGTATCAAGTACCTCCAGCCAACATATATTTGAATTCAAAGCTCAGCAGGTAAGACAGGGATATAAATATAGATTTCAGAGTCATCATCATATAGGGGGTAGTTAAAACCTTCAAAGAGGATGGGCTCCAAAGCCATCCAAGGTGAGTGTTTATAAGCAGAAGAAAAGAGGCTAAAGGCAGAGCCTTGGGGAACAACTACATTTAGAAAGAAGGCAAAAGAAGATAGGGAAAAAATCATTAGAGAATAAACAGTTTTAGGTGAATCTGGCAACACAGAAGCCAAGGAAGAAGGAGGAGGAATAAGAGGAGGAAGGTAGGGGGTAAGTGCCATAATGTCAGGGACTCTGCACTGATCTTTATTGCTGGCAGTCTGCTGGCTGTCATTCTGTGTTCTTTTTGGCGGGGGGGATAGGGTCTCACTTTCTTGCCCAGGCTGAAATGAAGTAGTGCGATCACAGCTCACCATAACCTTGAACTTCTGGGCTCATGTGATCCTCCCACTTCAGCCTCCTGAAGCCGTTAGGATGATAGACACGCACCACCACCGTGCTTGACTAATTTATTTCTTTCTTTTAGAGACAGGATCTTGCTATGTTGCCCAGGCTGATCTGGAATTCCTGGCCTCAAGTGATCCTCCCAACTTGTCCTCCCAAAGCACTGGGATTACAAGCATGAAACACCACGCCCCTCTGTGTCCATTCTTTTTATTTTATTTTATTTTATTTTTTGAGATGAAGTCTCATTCTGTTGTCCAGGCTCGAGTACAGTAGCATGATCTCAGCTACCTGCAACCTCTGCCTCCTGGGTTCAAGCGATTCTCGTGCCTCAGGCTCCCAAGTAGCTGGAATTACAGGTGCATACCACCACACCCAGCTAATTTTTGTATTTTTAGTAGAGACGAGGTTTCACCGTGTTGGCCAGGCTGGTCTCGAACTCCTGAACTCAAGTGATCCACCCTCCTCAATCTCCCAAAATGCTGGGATTACAGGCGTGAACCACCGCTCCCGATCTCTGCGTCCATTCTTATACGTCCATTCACATGCCTCTACCTCAGGTCTCCTTTTCCCCTGTCCCTAAATATTTCACCTTCCAGCCAAGCCATTCATTGCAGTTTGTGTGTCTGTGTAAATTCTAACCCTGAACCACTTTTCTTTCCACACAGAGGTAGGTTTCCCAATGTTCTTGTCCATTTGGAGAATTTCCTCTCACCTCTGTAGTGCAGCCACTGTCCATTTTATGGCTTGCACCAGTGTCCTGATCCAACCCAGTCACGAACCAAGCTCAAGCTTTTTCCCACTCCTTCAGTTGGTCACAGGCAAGCCCATGCAACCACAGGTGTGAGAGAGGGAAAAGTATTTATGTAACAGTGATGGTCTGATGATGCTGACACTTTGATCTCAGACTTCTAGCCTCCAGAACTGCAAGAAAATAGATTTCAGTTGTTAAAGCCACTTAGCACAGCTGCCCTAAAAACTAATGCTATCCTTTTCCTCCATTGTGGGCCAAGCATGTCCCTAGCAGGGTTATGTTGTAACTTAATCTAGTTATTGGCTTAGTGGCAAGGCAGGAAAGTGGGGCTGATCTTGAAAGGGCTGATGTCCTGCAGTAGGGAGGCCTTTTCATCATCTTCAAGCAAGGAAGGAGCACTGGCCCTAGGGAGCAGAGGGCCACTTCTCTAGGCTTAGAGGGTTCAGGGAACTTTGGGAATTAAAGATTTGGGGGTGCATGAACACAGATGTCCCCATCCCATGTGTCAAGATCCCACTTTTTCCCAGCTAGCACCCTGTTCTAGGCAGAGCCAACCTGCCAGTAGTAAGAATTTAATCTTCCGTGAGGCCCTGCAACTCTTACAATTAAGTCCTGGACCTAGCCCTCAGCTTTTCCTGCTTTCCAGTTGCAGATGAGAGCCTCCTATTTCTTAATGAGGATGCCCTTTGGCTTTCATGCTTAGTTTTTAATTGTCAAATTAATCACTCTCAACCTTTCATTACATTTCTTCAAAATATCAAATAAGCTTAACATCAGCCCACTCATATTTCCCCCATATATCTCAAACATCTGATCCACTGAACCTACTAGAGTGTTTCCATTCACCAGAAGATACAGTTCAGCAGCAGTGAAGTTTTGAACAATTGCACTTCAATTGTGCCAAGGACTGTCTGTGCTTCTTTCTACCACAAGTGTTGATATTCTCATTGTTAGCCTGGAAGCAGGTGGTCCAACACCAAAATCCCATTATAGTGACTGCTTTCTTGAACCACTCCTGACGCTAACTGTTGCAGTTGGACTCCTCAAGAAGCACATTCTGAGATGGAGTTTAGTATGCAGGTAATTTATTAGAGAGTGCTTTTGGGATCAATACCTGTGAAAAGAAAGGACAGAAGCAGGGCAGAGGGGGGAGTTGGGCTGTACTGTAGTTTCAACAAAGGCCTCTGCAGCCCCTCTGGGAAGCTCTGACACTGGGATGATCCTTCAGAGTTATCCCAAGTAGGGGCAACAGAGCTGTGCCTTTATATCCCTGCATTGACCAGTGATTGAATGCAAGCTGTCCCAGAGAGGGAGTGAGATCTTGGTCAGGCCACTCTTTTTCAGTCAAGGTGTCTCCCAAAAAGAGCTGACAGCAGGGCTCTCTCTGTCAGCAGCACTTCTAGCATCTGGTGGATTATGTCCCTCATTCCTGAGGGATGTCTGGGTGATACATTACAGCATTAACTATATATGCTACCAACTTGACATAGTTAGAGCTGTTTATTCTTCAATATTTAAGGATGGTTTTTTCTCTTTTGATTAAATTTTCTTTAAAAATTTTAAAGATATTAAAATAAATGCCTTTTATTAGAATAAAAATACATATTAAATAAATAATAAATTTTTATTTAAATAAAAATAGAGGGCTGGGCGTGGTGGCTCACACCTCTAATCCCAGCACTTTGGGAGCCTAGGCAGGT
>NW_016804151.1:2781967-2791917 GCF_001698545.2 Rhinopithecus bieti
CATGCTCCTGCTGCAGTTAACTAGCCCAACCTATTCCTTTAATTCAGCCCATCCCTTTGTTTCCCATAAGGGATACTTTTAGTTAATTTAATATCTATAGAAACAATGCTAATGACTGGTTTGCTGTTAATAAATACGTGGGTAAATCTCTGTTTGGAGCTCTCAGCTCTGAAAGCTGTGAGACCCCTGATTTCCAACTTCACACCTCTATATTTCTGTATGTGTGTCTTTAATTCCTCTAGCACCACTGGGTTAGGGTCTCCCCAATCAAGCTTGTCTTGGCAAGTGGCGTCCATTCGTGGGGGCTTGAATCCAGGTTGAAGGGTCGCCGGAGCAATGGTTGGAATGGAAAACTAGCTGGAGGACACCCAAATACTCTGAAAGCAATCCCTGTGGTGAGTAAGAAGGGGAGCTCAGAAGCTTCAGGATAACAATAGGACAAGTTTGGGGTCTGGTTTGTTTCACCTTGGAACTTTTTCACACCGATGAGGAGGAGGAATGAGAGTATAATGAAGTAACAGAAGAGGTTACAGACCAGGTTCATTTGCCAGCTATAGCTAAAGCAGCAAAAGAGGGAGAGGTTCATCCCTACCCTTCTGCACTCCCTCATTATTATTTTGAAGTAAAAGACCCTCCAGATATTTCTTTTCCGTAGGACACTGGGCTAAAACTAGTTGCCCCAGTGACTGTTCGAGCAGTGCCTTGAGTGACCACTCTTAGTTCTATTCAGGCAGGAATTCAGCAAGCTAGACGAGAGGGTGATTTACAGACTTGGCAGTTCCCTGTTAGAATACACCCCCCAGATCAACAGGGAAATATTACAGCTACATTTGAGCCTTTTCCTTTTAAATTACTCAAATAATTTAAACAAGCTATAAATGAGTATGGACCAGGTACTCCTTTTGCAATGGGACTGTTAAAGAATGTTACTGTTTCCAGTCAGATGATACCTACTGACAGGGACACTCTTACTTAAGCTTGTCTAACTCCTTCTCAGTTCTTACAATTTAAAAACTTGGTGAGCAGATGAAACTTGCATTCAGGCTGCTCACAATGCCTAGGCCCAACCTCAAATTAATATAACTGCAGACCAACTTTTGGGGGTTGGCAGCTGGGCTGGTTTAGATGCACAAGTGGTCATGCAGGATGATGCCACAGAACAGCTTAGCAGAGTGTGCATTAGGGCTTGGGAAAAAAATCACTTCAGGTGGAGAACAATACCCTTCCTTTAGTGCTATAAAACAGGGATGAAGAGAACCATACATTGATTTATAGCTAGGTTACAGGAGTCTCTTAAAAAGATGATTGCAGATTTGGCTGCTCAGGATATAGTGTTGCAGTTGTTAGCTTTGGACAATGCTAATCCCGATTGCAGGCTGCTCTGCAACCTATCAGCGGGAAAGCACATTTACTTGATTATATCAAGGCCTGTGATGGTATTGGAGGTAGTCTGCATAAAGCCACTTTGTTGGCACAGGCAATGGCAGGACTGAGAGTGGATAAAGTAAATACCCCATTTCCTGGAGCTTGTTTTAACTGTGGGAAGCATGGTCATACTAAAAAAGAATGTACAAAAAAATCAGCGAGTCAGGCCGCCAGATAGGGAAAAAAAGAAACTGTTGAACCTGAAATATGTCCAAAATGTAAAAAAGGAAAACATTGAGCTAATCAGTGTCATTCTAAGTTTGATAAAGATGGGAACCCGGTTTCGGGAAACACCATGAGGGGCCCATCCTGGGCCCCATTCTAAACCGGGGCATTTCCAGCTCAGGCCATTCCCTCACCCCTGTACAATGTCTGTCCCCCACCACAGCCGGTAGTGCTGCAGTAGATTTATGCTGCACAAAAGCTGTGAGCCTTCTGCCTGGGGAACTCCCGCAAAAGGTCCCAACTCCAGGAGTCTGTGGACCCTTGCCAGCGGGTACGATAGGATTACTTTTAGGAAGGTCTAGTTCAAGTTTAAAAGGGATACAAATATATACAGGAGTCATTGATTCAGATTGCAATGGGGAAATTCAAATTGTTACATCTACTTCTGTTCCCTGGAAAGCAGAGCCAGGAGAGCATATAGCACAGCTCCTGATTGTGCCATATGTGGGAATGGGAAAAAGTGAAATTAAATGAACAGGAGGATTTGGAAGCACAAATAAACAAGGAAAAGCAGCTTATTGGGTAAATCAAATTACTGATAAATGTCCTGCCTGTGGAATAACTATTCAGGGAAAGAAATTTAAAAGTTTGGTAGATACAGGAGTGGACATTTCAATCATTTCTCTACAGCACTGGCCATCCACGTGGCCAATTCAATCTGCTCAATTTGACATAGTTGGAGTTGGTAAAGCCCCTGAAGTATATCAAAGTAGTTACATTTTGCATTGTGAAGGGCAGGATGGGCAACCTGGCACTGTTCAACCAATAACTGTACCTATAAATTTATGGGAAAGAGATTTATTACAACAATAGGGAGCACAAGTTCTAATTCCAGAACAATTATATAGCGCTCGAAGTCAACATATGATGCATGAAATGGAGTATGTCCCTGGTACAGGACTAGAAGAAAATTTTGCAAGGTTTAAAAAGTTCCCACCAAAGATTAGGATATCACTTTTTATGGTGGCCATGGTTAAGCCTCCAGAACCTATACCTTTAAAATTGTTAACAGATAAGCCAATTTGGATAGAACAATGGCTGCTAAGTAAAGAGAAACTGGAGGCTTTAGAGAAATTAGTTACTGAACAATTAGAAAACGGGCACATAGCTCCAACATTTTCCCCTTGGAATTCTCCAGTTTTTGTAACTAAGAAAAAAATCAGGTAAATGGAGAATGTTAACTGGCTTAAGAGCCATCAATTCAATTTTACAACCTATGGGAGCATTACAGCCAGGATTGCCTTCTCCTGCTATAATTCCAAAAATTGGCCTTTAATAGTCATAGATTTAAAAGATTGTTTCTTTACTATCCCTTCAGCTGTGCAAGACTGTGAACAGTTTGCATTTACAATTCCTGCAGTAAACAACCTGCAACCTGCTAAGTGTTATCACTGGAAATTGTTGCCATAAGGCATGTTAAACAGTCCAACAATTTGCCAGAAGTATGTGAGGCAAGCAATTGAACCCACTCGCAAAAAATTTTCACAGTGTTACATTATTCACTATATAAATGATAAACTTTGTGCTGCCCCCACACGAGAAATATTACTCCAATGTTATGATCACTTGCAAAATTCAATTTCTCGTGCTGGTTTAATTATAGCTCCTGACTAAATTCAGACTACTATTCCTTACTCCTACTTGGGGACCTTAGTAAATGACACTACCATTGTGCCACAGAAAGTAACCATATGTAGGGATCAATTAAAAACATTAAATGACTTTCAAAAGTTACTAGGGGACATTAATTGGATACGACCTGCTCTGGGCATTCCTACCTATGCCATGAGCAATCTGTTTTCTATCCTTAGAGGAAATCCTAGTCTCACTAGCCCTTGGCAATTAACAAAGGAGGCTGAGGCAGAGTTACAACTGATTGAGAAGCAAGTCCATAAAGCTCAAATAAATAGAATAGATCCAGAGAAGACTCTAGATTTGCTAATTTTTTCAACTCAGCATTCACTGGTGTTATTGTCCAAGAACGGGACTTAGTAGAGTGGCTTTTTCTTCCACATACTAATTCATGGACTCTAACTCCTTATTTGGATCAAATCGCTCCCACGATAGGGATTGGGAGAACTCAGATTGTTAAATTACATGGATATGATCCTGGAAAAATTATTGTCCCTCTCACGAAGGTACAAATACAGCAAGCTTCTATAAATAATCTTACTTGGCAAACCCATTTAGCTGACTTTGTGGGCATTCTTGATAATCATTTTTCTAAAACAAAGCTGTTTCAGTTTTTGAAATTAACTAATTGGATTCTCCCCAAAATAACTAAGTTTAAACCATTTGAAGGGGCTGAGAATGTTTTTACAGATGGATCTAGTAATGGTTAAGCTTCTTATTTTGGCTCAAAAAGTAAAGTTTTCCAGACGTCCTACACTTCAGCTCAAAAAGCAGAGCTTGTAGCAGTATTGACTGCTTTTGATATGCCTATTAATGTGATTTCCAATTCTTCATACATGGTTCATTCCCCACAGTTAATTGAAAATGCTCAGTTACAATTTCATACAGATGAACAACTGATGACTTTATTTACCCAATTGCAAACAGCAGTTAGGAGTAGAATGCACCCTTTTTACATCACTCACATTAGAGCTCATACACCTCTTCCAGGACCTTTGACTGAAGGGAATCAAATGGCTGATCACCTAGTTGCTAATGCAATATCTAATGCTAGACACTTTCACAATTTAACCCATGTTAATGCCTCTGGTCTCAAACACAGATACATTACCTGAAATAAGCTAAAAATATTATCCAATGATGCCCAACTTCCCAAATGGTAATTCCTCATCTTTTACAGGAGGCGTTAATTCTCAAGGATTGGAACCTAACTCTCTTTGGCAAATGGAAGTCACACATGTTCCCTTGTTTGGGAGACTAGCTTATGTACATGTATGTGCGGACACCTTTTCTCACTTTGTCTGGGCTACATGCCAAACAGGAGAGTCTTCTGCCTGTGTTAAACATCATCTTTTTGCAGTCTTTTGTGGTGATGGGCATTCCAGCTTCTATTAAGACAGATAATGCCCCAGGCTATACTAGCCAAGCTACATTTTTCTCTATGTGGACTATTAAACACATTACTGGTATCCCATGCAATTCTCAAGGACAAGCCATAGTGGAAAGAATGAATGTCTCCCTAAAACAGCAGTTGCAAAAGCAGAAAGGGGGAGACAGAGAATATGGAACTTCAGAGATGCAACTGAATCTAGCATTATTAACTTTAAATTTTTTGAGCCTGCCCAAAGGCCAGATGTTATCAGCAGCTGAACAGCATCTACAGAAACCAGCTGCAAAGACAGAAGCAGAACAATTGATTTGGTGGAGAGATCCAATAACAAAAAGTTAGGAAATAGGTAAAATAATAACTTGGGGTAGAGGTTATGCTTGTGTTTCTCCAGACCAAAATCAACAGCCAATTTGGATACCATCAAGACACCTGAAACCTTATTATGTGCCAGATGTCGAGGAAGAGATTTTGGGAGGATCCCGAGGACTCCCTGGTTGCAGCCATGTCAAGGCTGATGCTGAGGAGGACCCCAACTGTCAAGAGCAACACCTGTTGAACACAGCCACCCACTTGGGGACAGATCAAGAAGCTGTCACAGATGGCAGAAGAAAACCTGAGGAAAGTGGGACAACCAGTCACAATGAGTAATTTGATATGATAGCGGTTATCACCACTGCCATGAGTATTCCTTCAACAAGGGCTGACACAGAGAACAATTATACTTATTGGGCATATTTATCAATCTTGGCTGGTAATAATGCCTGGATTTAATCACTCTATGACACAGTTACACATGCTTTCTGATCTCAGTATTTACCATAATAAATCTGCTCCTATAATTGAGGCATACCACCCTCAAAAACCTATTTGTAAACAAAATAGAACCTGGCTAGAAATAATGAATGTACTTGTTTAGGAAGATCGCTTTGCAGAACAGGCAGAGGTGCTGCACAATGATTCCTACGGAATCATTATTAATTGGTCCCCTAAGGGGATGTTTAGCTTAAATTGCACCTCTCAGTCTGTGTGCCATGGTCACACTATGTTCAGCTGATCTGAACAAAAAGGTCAGATGGTAGACATAATAAGAAGTACAGCAAGAATTCCTATTATCTGGAACCATGGCAGTATAGTGGCACCTCAGCCTCATGACATGGTCCACTCTAGGAGCTAAACACAAAGATTTGTGGAAACTATTAAGTGCTCTTAATAAGATCAAAACTTGGGAAAGAATAAAAAAGTATTTAGAAAGACACTCTACAAACTCGTTTTTGGATATAGCAAAATTAAAAGAACAAATATTTAAAGCATCCCAGGTACACCTGAACTTAATGCCAGGAACTGGAGTGCTTAAAGGAGCTGCAGACAAATTAGCAGCTAGTAACCCATTAAAATGGATACAAACACTTGGAAGCTCTGTGATTTCAATGATGATTGTGCTTTTAATCTATGTTGTTTGTCCTTGTATAGTCTGCAGATGCGGATCCTGACTCCTGCGAGAAGTAGCTCACTGTGACAAAGCTACCTTTGCTTTTATCGATTTGCAAATCAAAGAAGGGGGACATGTTGGGAGCAAGACCCCAAAATCTAGCCATAAACTGGCCCCAAAACTGGCCATAAACAAAATCTCTGCAGCACTGTAATATATTCATAATGGCCCTAATGCCCACGCTGAAAAAGTTGTGGGTTTACCAGAATGAGTGCAAGGAACACCTGGCCAGCCCAGGGTAGAAAACCACTTAAAGGCATTCTTAAGCCACAAACAATAGCATGAGTGATCTGTGCCTTAAGGACATGCTCCTGCTGCAGTTAACTAGCCCAACCTATTCCTTTAATTCGGCCCATCCCTTCATTTCCCATAAGGGATAGTTTTAGTTAATTTAATATCTATAGAAGCAATGCTAATGACTGGTTTGCTGTTAATAAATAATGTGGGTAAATCTCTGTTCGATGCTGTCAGCTTTGAAGGCTGTGAGACCCCTGATTTCCCACTTCACACCTCCATATTTCTTATGTGTGTCTTTAATTCCTCTAGCACCACTGGGTTAGAGTGTCCCCAACCAAGCTGGTCTCAGCAAGCATCATTTAATAAAGAAGCCCTATTGCCCCACTGATTTGAGATCGCATACTAAATTTCCATATGTTCTAAGGTCTATTTCTGGATTCCTTACCCTGTTGTATTTATCTGTTCATATGCCCAAACCACAGTTTTAATTATTGAGGTTTTAGAACATGTTTTAATAATATCTCTTAGGGTTAACCCTCCTCTCAGCTATTTCTATTTTTAGAGTAAGAGTATTTCTGGTTATTTTCATTTATCTTTTCTTCCATATTAACTTTATAATCAACTTATCTAGTTCTGTAAAAACTCTGAAGTTGATTTTATTTGGTGCTATGGTTTGACTAATGGATGGTGTCCTCTCCAAATTTCATGTTGAAACGTAATCCTAAATGTGACATTATTAAGACATATGGCTTTTGGAAGGTGATTAAGCCATGAGGGCTCTACAGTCATGAATGGGATTAGCTCCCTTATGGCTCAGGTTTGAAGGAACATTCTCTTGCCTTTCTGCCATGTGTGGAAACAGCATTCATCCCCTCCAGAGGAGGTAGCAGCAGGACAACATCTTGGAAGCAAACAGCAGCCCTTGTCAGACACTGACAATGCTGATGCCTTGATCTGGGGCCTCCCAGCCTCCAGAACTATGGGAAAATAAATTCTGTTCTTTGTAAATTACCCAGTCTAAGGTATTTTGCTATAGAAGCACAAACACATTGGATTGCATTAAATGTATAAATTACTTTATGGGGCACTGTTATCTTTATGAAATTGAGTCAACTTATCCAATAACATGGAATGACTTTCTATCTGCTCAAATCTACTTTTTTTTATTTCAGGAATGTTTTATAGTTTTCCCCATATATGTTTCATGTAACTAATAACTCTTGACTGAGAAATTATAAAGGATTTAGATTCAATCTTATAAATGAGAAAACTGAGAACAAGAACGACCAAGTGATGGCTTGAGATCACAGGATTAGCACTGGGACCCCGGTCGTCTAGCTCCCATCATAGTGCTCTCTGTTGTACCATCCTATAAGCACCCTAGAATTCTATAGCAGCATCAAGAAAACTAGGAAAATGCTTCATCATTGTCTTACTTGTGCACGTTCTTCCTGCTCTGCTCCTAAACTTTCCAAAATACTTTCTAATTTCACCAGCTTTGTGTCATGCTACTCTCCCCAGTCACCCTGGCCAACCTGTCCTTGCCTCTCTGGCTTTAGTGTCTTTCCCTATAACATTCCTCCTTCCCTTCCAACTCATGAGGTTTTAGTCAAGTTGTCAGCAAAGTCTGCAGTTTTATCTAGAGGCTCAACTGGGAAAAGATTCACTTCCAAGCTCACTCATGTTGCTAATGGTAGGATTCAGCTCTTCATGGGCTATTGGACTGAGACTTCAGTTCCTCTCTGATGGCCAGAAGTCTCTCTCAGTTTCTTGCCATACAAGGCTCCTCACAGGGCAGCTCACAACATGGTAGCTTATTTCCCTCAGAGAAAGCTAGAGAGAGATGACATCTGAGACAGAAGCCACAGTCCTTTTATAACCTAATCTTAGAAGTACC
This sequence comes from Rhinopithecus bieti, assembly GCF_001698545.2. Lineage (NCBI taxonomy): Eukaryota > Metazoa > Chordata > Mammalia > Primates > Cercopithecidae > Rhinopithecus > Rhinopithecus bieti. The sequence goes on from NW_016804151.1 coordinate 2,790,263, forward strand.
ATTTCATGGTTTTCGCTATATTGCATTTGTTAGTCACTACGTTCAGCCAACACACACCCAAAGGAGGGGATTACATGAGGGAATGAAAACCAAGAGGCAGAGAAGACTTAGAGCCATCTTAAAGGCTGCACACCATACTTTCTGTTACCCTCTAGACCATATCTGGGCACCCTACTAAATGTTTTTTTCTTTTAGACAGGGCCTTACTCTGTTGCCCAGAATAAAGCATAATGGCACAATCACAGCTCACTGCAGCTTCAACCTCCTGGGCTCAAGAGATCCTCCCACCTCAGCCTTCTGAGTAGCTGGGACTAGAGGTGTGTGACACCATGCCCAGCTAATTTTTAATTTTTTTGTAGAGACAAAGTCTCCCTATGTTGCCCCAGCTGGTTTCAAACTCCTGGGCTCAAGCAATACTTCTGCCTTAGTTTCCCAAAGAGCTGGGATACAGACATGAGCCACCCTACTAGATGTTTTCTTAGCACCCAGTAGATCACTTTCAATTACCTCAATCATAATTGAACAACTAATTGTGTAATTCATGGTTCAATTTTATACTGTCTGTCTCCTCAAGAATAAAAAGTCACTGGGTGCGGTGGTTAATGTCTCTAATCCTAGCACTTTGGGAGGCCAAGGTGGGAGGATCACTTGAGCCCAAGAGTCCAAGACCAGCCTGGGCTACATAGTGAGACCTCGTCTCTACAAAAAAAAAAAAAAAAAATTTAGATGGGCATGGTGGAACATGCCTGTGGTCCCAGCTACTGAAGAGGCTGAAGTTGTTACCAGTGGTGAATCCATGTGGGTCTGCAGCAACCTCAATTCTTGCCTCCTCAGAAGAAAGAATTTGGCTGAGGGCCATGAGGCAAAAGAGACGGAGGCAAGTTTTAGAGCAGGAGTGAAAGGAAGGAAAGTACACCTGGAAGAGGTCCAAGCAGGCAACTTGAAAACAAGTGTGAAGTTTGACCTTTTGACTTAGGGTTTTATATGCTGGCATACATCTGGGGTCTTGCATCCCTTCTGCCCTGATTCTTCCCTTGGGGTGGGTTGTATGCATGTGCAATGGCCTGCTAGTGCCTGGGAGGGGAGCATGCAGAGTATGTTTACTTGAGCTGTACACATGCTCAATTGAGGCATTCTTCCCATTCTGGTGGAATGCCCCCAGAAGTTCATATACCAGCTAAACTCTGCCATTTTGCCCTGTAATGCACATGCTGGAGCCCACTCACCCAATACCTGAGATCTTATTGAGAAGCTGCCACCAGTTTCAGGTGTTTTTATCTATTGGGAAACTGCCTCTCCCTGGTGCTGTTTGCAACCAATTATTGTATTAGAGAGGCAGTGTGACAATTGCCTGGCCTGACATTCCTGGTGAGGTGTGGGGGAAGCCCTTTCCTGTCTCGCACATGCCTGGCTAGCCACCTACTGTAACAAGATGAGAGGATCACTTGAGCCCAGGAGGCGGAGGCAACAGTGAGCTGTGATTGCACTACTGTACTCCAGCCTGGGTAACAGATTGAGACCCAGCTTCAAAGAAGAAGAAGAAGAAGAAGAAGAAGAAGAAGAAGAAGAAGAAGAAGAAGAAGAAGAAGAACAAGAAGAAGAAGAGGAAGAAGAAGAAGAAGAAGAAGAAGAAGAAGAAGAAGAAGAAGAAGAAG
>NW_016804151.1:2792228-2811985 GCF_001698545.2 Rhinopithecus bieti
GAGGAGGAGGAGGGGAGGGGGAGGAGGAGGAGGAGGAGGAGGAAAGAAGAAAGAAGAAAGAAGAAGGAAGAAAGAAGAAAGAAGAAAGAAGAAGAAGAATGAAAATTCCACAAACAATGGGCCCTGTGGATCTCACCTACAACTAAACCTTAGGTTCAACCACTGTATTTTATACATTGGAAACAAGATATAATTTTTTATTGAAAAACTATAAGGTAAACTCGGCAACCCCTTAAAAGAATTATTTGGCTGTTGTCATTACCTCACACCCGTGAAACCCAAAAATCTGAAACAGGTCTCAGTTAATTTAGAAAGTTTATTTTGCCAAGGTTGAGGATGCACCTGTGACACAGCCTCAGGAGAGATCCTGATCACATGTGCCCAAGGTGATCAGACCACAGTTTGGTTTTACACATTTTAGGGAGACATGAAAGATCAAACAACATATGTAAGACGAACATAGGTTCGGTCTGGAAAGGCAGGACAACTCGAAGCAGGGAGAGGGCTTCCAGGTCATAGGTAGATAAGAGACAAATTGTTGCATTCTTTTAAGTTTCTGATTAGTCTCTCCACAGGAGGCAATCAGATATGCATTTATCTCAGCAAGCAGAGGGGTGACTTTGAAAAGAATGGGAGGCAGGTTTGCCCTAAGCAGTTCCCAGCTTGACTTTTCCCTTTAGCTTAGTGATTTGGGGGGGCCCAAGATATTTTTCTTTCACACACCCAATCTAAGTAAAATCTATTTTATGTATATTTTCAAGTAGAAATTCAGGCTCCCATAGGGCATAGTCTTACTCAGGTGGCAGAAAAACTGTAATTACTGCAAATACCAGGTTTACCATATACATATTTCTAAATGGAGTTCTCTAGGTCTTGACATAAATAAAAAGGGTTGACTCACACTGAACTTCTCCACTTTAAAAAGAAGCAGAGTAGCAGAAGCACAAACCAGATTGCAGTGGGTTGGGGAGTGAACCACAGATTTACAGAAATAGGAGGGACTGCTCTTATGCTGGACAGGAGTTTTAAAATCAGTCTTTGGTTAGCAGCATTTTTAGTAACATTTTTATATCATATATAGTAACATTTTCATACCTATACTATGAATTATAAATATAATTCATATTACAGAAAAAATAAAAGTCACTTTGAAGGTATCTTTTACAATAAGCAATTCATAGAAGGGAAATCTGAATACCATTTTCACATATGAAAAATGTTTGAACAGTAATGAGAGAAATAAACATCTAAACCACAGTGAATTACCATTTTACACCCATCCAATTGGCAAAAACAAATTTAAATTTGGAAAACACCAACTGTGATGATAATATAGACCAACAAAAACCCTCAAACACTTGTAATGGAGAGACAACACAGCACTGTAACTGAAAGCACAGACCCTAGAGCCATTGTGTATTGTTTTAAGTTCTTGCTCTACTTCATAACTAGCTGTGTGACTTTGGGCAACTTACATAACATCTTGGTGCCATCTGTGAAACAGGAATGATAATAGATCCTACCTCGAGAGGACTAGTGTGAGTAATGACGAGTTACTATAACATGCTACATAAGTATTTGCTAGTATTGTTATTCTTGAAATAGAATAATGACTTTAGAGAGCAATTTGACTAGTGCTAATACAGTTGAAACTGTGCATAGCAAACAACCCAGCAATTTTGCTTCTGTGTGCACACCCCAAAGAAACACTTACAGGTTTACACAAGGCGGTATATGCAAGAATTTACATTGTAGCACTGTTTGTAATAGAGAAAACTGGAAATAGTAAAAATCTGCAGAAAAAAAACATTTTTTTAAATCTATGGTATATTCATATAATACTATATAGCAGTGAAAATAAATAGTGCAGTAGTTCTCAAACTTTACTATGCACTATAATCACCTGGAGAACTTGTTACAACACAAATTACTGGGGCCCACCTTCAGTTTTTGATTCAATAGGTCTGTAATGGGACTCAAGGGTTGACATTTTCCAAACGACGTTGATACTGCTGGTCCAGGACTGCCCTTTGAGAATCACTGAATTGGACCTTCATTGATCAACATGGACAAAGCTTACAAACAGAATGTTGAGTGGAAAATGGAAGTTGCGAAAGAATACATATGCTTTGATACAATTTATTTAAAGTTTTAAAATGTGGAAAAGAAATTATTTTGCTGCATCTGTATATATATCACATATACACATGCAGTAAAAATTTCGAATAAGATCACAAAGCTAGTCAGTTACAGGTCTAGGATTTATACCTATGTGTATCGTGAAATCGCCTTTGCAAACTGAAACCCCCTTTGCAAAAATTCTATCAGTGAGAAAATTATAGCAGTGGAGGAGATCTGATCTAGCCAAACCCCATCTTGCCTTTAGCTTTCAGCCTGTCCTTAATTATTCCTGGGCTTAAGCCAAGATAACTTTGGGAGACATTTAGTTTAATAGTTTAAATAATTATAGTCCTTCCCCAAAACTCAACTGTCTTTGTAAAGCTAATGAGAAATCACCAGACTAGGGGGATAGATGAGCCTGAATTCTCTTAAGTGTAGACATAAGTGATTGCCAGGCATTATTCCAGAGGTCACAAGATATGCAACTTCCCCAATTACTCCTGCAGAAAACATCACTAATGTAGAATCTAGGATTGGCCTTTTGGGGTATATTTTTAAGTTTGACTACTGATGGCTCCACCTGGACCCACCAACTGTTCCTGTGGCTCCACCCAGCAACGACTCAGTAGGCAGAAGGACCATCTCCCATACCCCTATGACTGCACCCCCAACCAGTCAGCAGCAAGCACCCATTGCCTAGCCATCCCTACCCCGTTCCCCAAACCACCTTTGAAAAAAACCCTAGCCCCCAAATGTTCCAGGAGGCTGATTTGAGTAATAATATAACTGATTTGAGTAACAATAAAACTTCTTCAATTTTTCCACTCAACGTTGTGTAAAACTCTTTCTCTGTTGCAATCCCTATACCTTGATAAATCATCTGTATCCAGGCAGCAGGCAAGAAGAATCCACTAGGCCACTACATCTGGATCTAAAGGCCATGCATTTTCCACTACAAGCTAATTAACAAGAGGTATCCTTTCCCCTCAGAAACAACTAGACAAACCTGTGTAGGTTCTACATAAAGAACAGTTAAAGAAAATCTGGTTAATACTTAGCCGAGTATACTTATCAGGAAATCATCAACAGTCTTTCTCTGACATTCCTGAAATTGTAATCCCCACCTTACACTTGTATCACTTGTTTTCTAAATATTAATATACAGTAAAATTCAGGTGACTGTGTGCTATGGGAAAATCTGGAGGAAAAGATAACTTGAAAAATATACTTTTTTGGCTCTGCTTGCTACTGAAAAAAAATTTTTTTAAGAAAATATACTCTTCCTCCCTAACGTTAAAGTGAATCCACAGAAAATGCGTTTGGTGAAGTGTCTGGTGGTGAATACTAAGTAAAAAGGGCAAACTAACACAGCCTTAGAGCCTGGATAAAATCCTGGTGTCTTGAAAGTTCGACTGTGGGAAATCTGGAGGGTAAGGGCTATCTCTGATCTATGTAACTTCTGCACCTTGCACATAGTAGAGGCCTGACAGATACACGCCAACCCATGTGTGCAGGCAATAATCCAATCCACAATTAGGAACATTGTGCCAAAAGGAGACCCACCAACTAAAAAGAAATAAAAATTCTTAGCTTTCTGTGACTACCCTTTGACTACTGCCTTTGCTGACAAAAACAAAGAAGAAAAGAGGAGGCTTCAGTATTCAAACACTGCCAGTTCCGTAGTGAACTCTAAAAATGGTTACTCTTGGGATACAAAGAACCCTCACGAAGATAAACAGCCTTCGAGGTTACCCGAATGCCCCAGCAAAGGGCACGACTACTTCCGGAGCCGCACCGGAACCCCTTGGCTGAGTATGTGGCTTCCTGCGGGAACGGTTTAAGAATAGGACTACTTCCTCCTTCTGGACATGGGCGGGTGAAGGGAAAGGAAATAGCTCTAAGAGCGGCATCCTGCCTGAGCTACCAGCGGTGGAGGAGGAGGCAGAGAGGAGTGGAGGGCGGAGTAGACGGAGGAGGCTGCGGCAGAGAAGAAAGTGTCAGAGCCGGTAAGTGAGCCAGCCGCCTTAGAGCAGGGGACAGCGGACAGCGCCCCAGGGCTCGCTTCGCAAATATGTGGTCCCAAGTTGCTGAGCTGCCCCATGGGGTCAGGGGTGTGCTTCGTCGGTCGCCTGTCGGCGCCGAGAAGAGACTGTTGGGGCGCTGGGGCCGGGCCTTGCGGAGCGCCAGAGTGCGCTCTTGCTGGCTGACAGCCTATCTCAGAAGCCAGAGGAGGCCCTGGGCTGTGTCCTGCTTGGTAGTGCTGGGGTTCCGCACCCTGGACAGCTTCCCCAGACAGTGTTCGGAATTCAGGGAAGGAAGAAAGTACTGTGCGCCCCCATTTAACCCTCGGGACCTGGAGAAATCCTGCTACGTGGGTAGTGAACATTGTTTCGGGAACTGAAGGAAATGCATGTAAAGAGTGTTAGTCTGGAGCCATACTTTCCCTGCCCTGTTCAAGCTCCCTGGGCTGTCGGAAGCGGAGTTGTTTGTAAAGGCAAATGCCGACGCCTCCTCCTCCTGTCACTTCGGGACAAGTTAACAACCTTCAGATTCGTTGTTAAAGCAGCGTGTTCCCTATGTGATCTATCAGGTTAGTACTGCTGTCGGTATCTGGTGATTGCTCTGTAAATATACTTGTTGGCGAGATCACAGTTAAATATCTCCAAGCACTTTTTGAAGAGGAACAAGACTGACCTAACAGTCAGGACTATTTAGCATACTTTACCTCCCCTTTACTTTATTCGTTTTAGCATGCAGAGTAAAGATAGTAATCTTAAATGTGCTAGATTAAGTTATTGTGCATCTGCAAAAGGCCTGTGATATAATAGGATATGAAACTCTTGATAACTGACGAAATGAGTGAAATGATTAGATAAATATTGTTAGTGTAAAGATCAGAAATAGCTTTTATTAAGTTCCTGCTTTTCTGTTGTCTTAGGTTCGGCTTTAGAGTGTGGTGAAGGGTACTTTTCATGGTGCATGGAAGGAAAGCCAATGCGCAGGTAGGCATTTAGGAAGAAAACCTTTGGTTTCACTGATTAAAATTCAGCATGTAATAATTTAAATTTTTAAAAAAGAGTTCCAATCTTACTAAATTCTGCTTGGAACTAACGAGTCTTGTTCTACAATAAATCAAAAGTAATATTAAGAATTAATCGCTTTTTAATAGAATAAAATACAGAAGTTAAATTTTGAAAAGTGCCGTGGATTGTATGTAAACACTTAATTTTCCTTTTTTCATGTTTTTTTTTTAAGGTAAATAAACATTAAGTTCATTATGATACTATATGGATTTATTATCTTCAATTCCCTATAAAATGTAGAGGATTCTGTTCCCATGTAAGAATCATAATTATTTATAATACACTGTACTGCATGCCTAATTATGGTTTTGGTTATTTCCTTTATGTTCAATAATACATTTGTTCTGTTAATTAAAATAGCTGCATTGCAGGGAAGATTGTATAAGGACTAAAATAGGTATTAGACATAATAACTTAGTCCATAGAAAAATAGAACAATGTGTGGGAAAATATAGACAATTAAATAGGCCCTCCCAACCCTAGAATTTAATAATGCTTTTTCTCACTCTGTTCTAACAAATGAGACTAGAATCTTTATTGATACAAAATCAGCCCAGTTCTATTTCTTTGGTTTTTACATTTGTTTTCTATTTATTGAACTCTATTTAATCATTTGTTATTTAACATCAAAGGTAAACAACTTTTGCAGTTCTTTTAAGAGAAGAAACATTTTATAATGGGAATATGACTTATAACTCAGAACTTGGAGCAAGAACAAGAATGTATATCTTTTTCCAAATCTGTTATTGATTTATCAATTGACCTTGAGCTGTTCACCTTCTCTGTACCCCAGCTTACTTCTTTAATGTATCTAATCAGGATATTGGGGATTAATGGATATTTGCAAATGCTTTAAATGTGGGAATGTTTTTGGTTTATCAGTAGTCTATATAAAATACTTAATCACTCATGCCTACTCCTTTTTTTCCAGATGAAAAGATGTTATCAAGGTGAAAAATATCATTATCTTATTTATATTTTATTCTGTGGCAGGAATAATATTTTACCACAATGTACATGAAAAAATTAACAACATATATTAAATGCTTCATCACTTCATTCTAACTTTATTGCAAAACCCACTGATTGTGTCTCATCTCCAGCTACCATAAAATGTCATGTCTTATGTAATTGCTAAAATAAGAGCTTATTATTTTTTAAAAGAATAGCAGAGTGTGGGAATGTTTTTGGTTTATCAGTAGTCTATATAAAATATTTGCTTAATCACTCATACCTGCTCCTTTTTTCTTGCTTTATTACATAATACTGTCAGCTATTCAAAATCATGTTGGATAATTCTAGTGTCGTTAATTGTTAAGTTACAGCTCCTTCTTCATCACTGTCACTTGGCCAGAGCCTAGCCTACTCACATTGGTCTCTGGTCTTACTTCCACCTGCTTCCTACATTCAATCACGGTCACACTTCCCTATCCTTTTCTTGTTGGGCTGTCATTTTTGCTGATTTAACCCAGAAGGCAGTCTCTGTAATGCTGGGTTTATACTCAGCTGCTATTAAAGAAACTTTGAGAAGTAACTTTTTATATTGAGACTGTTTGAATACATGTTCATTCTGCCTACTAGATTGAGAGCTCTTTTAGTCTCATGTCTTCCTATATTTGCATCACTAGCACCTAATGATTACTGAATAATTGTTTAAATAGGACTGAACAGTTTCTGCAGACTTTGCCCCTCCAAAAAACAAAAAAACTCTATGAACAAGAAAAGACTGAAAATTATTGTTAAAGGTATTCTAATTTTTGATTATAAAGTTTTATGAAATCAATTGGCATTTTATTATTAAAGTTTCATTGCATCATTTATTTATGTACCATCATTTGCATACACAGTGCAAAATTTAAAAGATACAATAGGATATTCAGTGAAAAGTTAACTCTCCCATTGCTGACCCCAGTTCCCAGTTCTTCTCTCCAGAGGCAACCACTGTAAGCAGTTTCTTATGCATTCTTTTAGAGGCATTATAGTTCACACACAAATATATGTAAGATGTCTTATCTTTTCTTTTTTTTAATTTTTATTTTGTAGAGACAGGCTTTTGCCATGTTGCCCAGACTGGTCTCAACTTCCTGGGCTCAAGGAATCTGCCTGCCTACTCCTCCCAAAGTGTTGGGATTACAGGCGTGAGCCACCACACCTGCCCAACATTAGTAGCTTTTAAAAAGAGAAGATGGCTGGGCACAGTGGCTCACGCCTATAGTCCCAGCACTTTAGGAGGCTGAGGCAGGCAGATCCCTTGAGCCCAAGAGTTCAAGACCAGCCTGGGCAACATGACAAAACCCCATCTCTACAAAAAGGAAACAAAAAAAATTTAGCCAAGTGTTGTGGCAGATGCCTGAAGTTCTAGCTACTCAGGAGGCTGAGAGGATCACTTGAGTCTGGGAGGCAGAGGCTGCAGTAAGCCATGATCACACCATTGAACCCCAACCTGGGCAACAGAGCAAGACACTGTCTCAAAAAAAAAAAAAAAAAAAAAAAGACACAAATGTTGCAGGGCATAGTGGTTCATACTTGTAATCCCAGCTACATAGGAGGCTGAAGCGGGAGGATTACTTGAGCCCAGGACTTCGAGGCTGTGGTGATCACGCCACTGCACTCCTGCCCGGGTAACAGAGAGAGACCCCATCTCTTAAATAAATAAATAAATAAAAATAAGAAAATAAAATGCATTTGAAAAGACACTAATGTCAGCATATCATGCACGTTCTTCTGTATCTTTATTCACTTGAAAAATTGTTTTGTAAATTGTAACAAATGCATATAGACTTACCTTCTTCCTTTTAATAGTTATGTAGTATTCCGTTGTCTATAGGCACCTTTGTTAACCAGTCCCATTTGAGAGAGATTTATTTCAACTGTTTTGCTCTTACAGCCAGTTCTGTCTGCAATGAATATCCTTGTAGGTGGTTTCTGCCCAAATGTGTAAGTATAGAATAAGTTCTGGCTGGGCACGGTGGCTCATGCCTGTAATCGAAGCACTTTGGGAGGCCGAGGTGGGCGAATCACAAAGTCAAGAGATCAAGACCATCCTGGCCAACGTGGTGAAACCCCTTCTCTACTAAAAATACAAAAATTAGCTGGGTGTGGTGGCGTGTGCCTGTAGTCCCAGCTACAGTCCCAGTTGGGAGGCTGAGGCAGGAGAATCACTTGAACCCGGCAGGCGGAAGTTGCAGTGAGCCAAAATCACACCACTGCACTCCAGCCTGACGAAAGCATAAGACTCCGTCTCAAAAAAAAGAATAAGTTCTTAGGTTTAGAATTGTCTAAAGGGTATGTACATTTTTTAATTTTGGTGGACATTGACAAATTTTTGCCCTTAGAGTTACACCAATCCATAGTCTTTACCAACAATGTGTTTGTTTCCCAAGATATTATTTTTTAATCATTCATTTATTTAGAGATACCAAATATTTTGTAATGTAATTCTTCCAAGTTTCCTTGAATATATTAGTAGAAAACTGAGCCTGATTGTAGAAATTGGTTTATTCATATGTCAAACCTTTATATAATATCACTCTATTCCTGTATATTGTGTGATACAGATCAAGTGATGAAAACAGATATCATGATACAATATTGGCCTGGTGCAGTGACTCATACCTGTAATCCCAGCACTTTGGGAGATGGAGGAGGCAGGAAGATCACTTGAGCCTAGGTGTTCGAGGCTGCAGTGAGCTGTGATTGCACCACTGCACTCCAGCCCAGATGACAGGGTGAGACTTCATCTCTAAAATGTAATTAGTTAATTAACTAACAAACATTAACAGAATTTTAATAGAGATGTAAACTTAGAGGAGGGAACTGCTCTGTGGAGATGAGGAAGCGTCACAGAGATGGCAACATTTGAGCTGGATCTTCTAGGAAGAATAAGAATTTACTTCTAAAGAAGGGAGTTAATTAAGCACACCATAAAAGGAAGGAACAGCTTGTGCAAAAAAAAAAAAAAAGGAAAGAAAAGAGAGAGCACCAAGACCCAGAATTGTCTGACATGCATGGAACAGTGAGTATATGTGGAGTATAGGCTATTTTGGGGAAGAAGGGGAAGTAGAAAATATGGAAATTGAGGCTACAACCATGGGAAAGAATTCAAACTTTATCCTTTAGGTATTTAAGAGCCAATGGACATTATTATATAGATCATTTGTTCTTTGAGCTGATTTCTAGGCACATGGGGGATGGATTGGAAAGAGGGAAGAAATTATGGCAAGGTAATGAATTTAAAGTAGTTGTGGTAGTTTAGATAAAAGAAGATGAGAACCTGAAGTAGATCTATGGCAGTTAGGGTTGAGAGAAGAGGGTGGAATTGAGAGCTTGTATAATAGTAAAATCAAAAGGATTTGGTGAACATGGAGTGAGAAAAAGGTAGTGTTATAAATGACTCCAAACTTAGGAAACTAGGTGCTGCCATGATAAGATTAAAAAGAAAATACAGGAAGAGGAACAGGTTTCAGTAAGCCAAGAATAGATTCTGTTTCATATACGTTTAATATTATTGTGTTTGGGAAACAGCCAGGTGGAGATATCCAGCATTTGATTGGAATATGAGTCTGGGGCAGAAGAGAGATTTGGGCTAGAAATTTTTTTAAAATGTGAGTCATCAGTACTAAGAAGGTTCTTCAAGCTGTAGGCATAAGTGATGGTAGAACAGAAAAGGAGAATGCTGAGGACAGAACTGTAGTGAGTACCGGGATGTTTACGGTGGGGCCTAGCAGGAAGACCCCATAAAGTCTCTAAAATGAGTAAGAAGCTTTACATGCTTCGAGTCTTATTTTATTTAACAGTATCTAGAGTTTTTATTGATAGTTTTTTACTCACATTGAAGGATAGCTGAGCTACTCCTTGAGTTTAATTTCAGAAGACAAAATTTCCAATCTCATATCTTTGAAATTTTCAATTTGTTCTAGTCAGTCTAAAGTGTATGCTTAAAAATAGTGGTAAAACATATACTTGCTTGATTTGACTATTCCCGAGTGTGGCATGCACTGTAGGTTAGCTTGCACATCTCTTCCTTTCTTCCACCTGCTATAGACACTAGAAAATTAAATACTCTCCTTGATTTCTTAGTTGTCTCTGCATATGGGAAGGGCTGTGTGACACCGTGCTACCAATGAGATGTCAGCAGTAGTTGTTGAGGGGTATTCTAGGAAGGCTTTTGCTATCCTGATATAAAGGGAAACTAGCATGCTTGCATGAGGATTTACCCTTCCTGCTCCATCTTGGTCTCGATCACTGGACCAAGGCACCCAAGGCTTATGCTCATTTTATCAAATAAGCAGTGCTGAGATGCCTTGGGACTAAAACATTCACAACCAATTTTCAAATAAAGAGGTTAATAGCTTGGCTTTCTGGTGTGGAATCAGGTATAGAATATAGTGCCTATTGGGACCCCTTCTAGTAAGCAGTACTGGCACTTTGAGATATTATTTCTGTTTTGAGGGTTTATATACCCAAATCTCTAGCTCTCTCTATTCAAGTTTATTTAGGACTATAAATGAGGGTCAGTGCAACTGAATCTTTTTTAAGGTTAAGTTGTTAATTTTCAAAGTAAAACAAAATTTTTGAAGTAGGAAAGGTGAAATGTTCATTTAGATAGTGTATTAGTCCATTTTGCATTGCAATAAAGAAGTACCTGAGACTGGGTAATTTATTTAAAAAAAAAAAAAGAGGTTTATCTTGGCTTATGGTTCTGCAAGCTATACAAGAAGCACCTGTCACACATGTCACCACACCTGGCTAATTTTTAAATTTTTTTGTAGAGCTGGAATCTCATTTTATTGCCCAGGCTGGTCTCAAATTCCTAAGCTCAAACGATCCTCCTGCCTCAACCTCCCAAAGTGCTTGGATTACAGCTGTGAGCCACCATGCCCAGCTAGTTTTTACATTGTTAAATGGTTGAGAAAAAAAGACAAAAGATGAATAATATTTCCTGAAGTGAAAATTATATGGATGGACACCAATGGCTGGGGGCATGGTGGCCTACACCTGTGATCCCAGCACTTTGGGAGGCTGAGGCAGGAGGATCACTTGAGGCCAGGAGTTCTAGACCAGCCTGGGAAACAGAGAGAGACACTTTGTCTCTACAAGAAAATTAAAATTTAGCCAGGCGTGGTATTATGCACCTGAGGGCCTAACTACTCAGGAGGCTGAGTTGAGAGGATCGCTTCAGCCAGGAGCTTGAGGCTGCAGTGAGCTATGATCACACCACTGCACTTCATCATCAGTGACAGAGCAACACCTTATTTCTAAAAAAACCGAAAAGAAAAAAAGATTCTACTATACTAATGCAGTAATAAGAGCTTTTTTTTCTTTTTTTTTCTTTTTTTGACACGGAGTTTTGCTTTTGTTGCCCAGGCTGGAGTAGTGCAGTGGCGCAATCTGGGTTCACTGCAACCTCTGCCTCCAGGGTTCACACGATTCTCTTGCCTCAGCCTCCCAAGTAGCTGGGATTACAAGCATGCACCACCATGTCCAGCTAATTTTTGTATTTTTAGTAGAGATGGGGCCTCACCAGGTTGGCCAGGCTGGTCTTGAACTTCTGACCTCAGATGATCCAGACACCACTGCCTCCCAAAGTGCTGGGATTACAGGTGTGAGCCACCGCGCCTGGCACTATGGTATATTTAAAGGAAAAACGGAGACATTAGGTTAGTTTACCCACATTGTACTTAGGTGAAATAAAAAATTGTTCATATCTCAGTTCAACAGTAGCATCTTTATGTACATAACTAAGGTTGTGACAATAACACTTTACTTTCAGCATTCAGTGTCAGTATTCCAGGAATTTTTGAGTTGGTCTTTTGTCTTTGTTACTTTTTTAAAAAAGAAGCTTGATTTTACCACTGTTAATCATGTGATTTATTCTTTCAGCAGCTACTATGTACAAGGCACCATTTTAGCTTTGTGGTTAAAAGCATTCTTGATTGTTTATGTGGATGATAAAAATTATTCTTTAACGGCTCAGCTTTATGTTTTAGTCTTTAAAATTGCCAAGCACAAACAGTGATGTTTTTACCAGATGTATAAGTATTTTGGAAAATTGGTTCTTGTTGGAGAAAAGAAGAACCATGTTTTTTGTTTTCGTGTTACATCTTTGCAATGCACATACAATTTCTTCTTCCTAGAACGTCCTTATAGATTTTTCTGTCCTTCTCAGGAGACTCCTTTTATACCTTTGTGTTTTATTATACTGTAGTTCCTGTCAGTGCTACAGCTTTGGAAGTAGAAGACTGATAGGGATGCTGTCCTTTGCAGGCTAGATATTAGACTCTCTCAGTAGTGGTAGATGACTCGTATCTGAGAGAGACTCACATGAGGCTGACCTAGAACTCAGTGATCACAATGCTTGAGTCATCCCCCTTTTAAGTAGCATGGTACTTTTGGAAGAATTTTCCATCAGAGGACTGCTTAATAAGAATCAGAAACAGAAATGTACCGATCTGGAGCATGGATGTGAGACACTTCCCTTAAGCTCTGGGAAAACCCAGTGTAATATTCTATTTTACAACAAAACACACACCCTTGTGGTAACCTGATAGATGACACGTGTCAGATCCAGAATCTTTCTGAATGATGTTAAACAAATACTTCATAGATTTTGCCTTTCTGAATGACTTTTAAGCTTTATTTAGGTATAATTGATATACAAAAAATTGTACATATTTTATGTATGCATTTTGATGAGTTTGGACATACGTGTACACCCATGATATCACCACAATCGAGGTCCTAAACATATGTATCACCTCCAAAAATTCTTTTTTTATATATATATAAACATACACATACATTATATATATGTTTTTGGGTATTTTTTTTTTTCTAGAGATGGGGCCTCACTATGTTGCCCAGGCATGTCTCAAACTCCTGGGTTTAAGGGATCCCCCCACCTCAACCTCCCAAAGTGCTGGGATTACAGGCATGAGCCACTAGGCTCAGCCTAGCTCCAAAAATTCTTACGTTTGAACCACATCTTTTGTCCTGGTTGCCCTCTTACTGGTTATTCATGTATCTCTTCCTCTAGAGATTGCTTCTTTATATTACTTTGAATTTCCCACAGTCTATAGCAAAATGCTTTGTACATTAAAAGCAATTAGTGAGTATTTGTTAAAAGAGTAGTTATTTTAATTAAGAGTCACAGATTGTCTTTTCTCTGCATGTTTATATAATGTGATGATATAAAAATCCAAATATCTTATTTCTAATTATTTGTCAGTAATTTGTGACTTTTACCTAGTAATTTCACACCTGAATTTCCGCATATGAAATATAAATAGAAGATACAAATTTTCAAGCCAGGCATGGTGGCTCACATCTGTAGTCCCAGCTACTTGGGGGGCTGAGGTGGGAGGATCACTTGAGCCTGGGAGGTCGAGGTGGCAGTGAGCCATGATCAAACCACTGTATTCCAGCCTGGGTGATAAAGCAAGACCCTGTTGCAAAGAAAAGATACAAATTTGTATCTTATGTATTATCTGGAATGACTTTAAAGATAATAAAAGTATTTTAAGTATTTTATCAATACTTAAAGGTAATTCTGAAAATTTCTTAGACCATCCAGTTAATTTTAGTTAGAAAAGGGATGACATAAGTTCACTTTGTTAGGCTTATTCTCTTAAATATGAAATGCATTTTATAGGCCTCTTTTACCAAATTATTTGACTCTTCTTGATATTTCACTGATGAAGTTTTTTGTGATGACCGAATCTTAAAAAAAAAAAAAGTCTGTATTTGGTGTAGTTTCTTGGGCTTTTAAAAATAGTTGTACAGAAATTTGGATAATCCATAAGTAAAAACAAAACAAAACCTTAATTTGAATTGCTAAATCATCCTAGAAACTCTTCCCTCTCCTCACCTCCCAGTACTCACATGAATTACAGTAATTAAATATTCACAGTACCTCAGGAGATGCGTGGTTTACCCTAAAGCATCCAGAGACTGAAAGCTTCATGATTTTGAGTAAGTCACGTAACCAAATTAGTTTCTTCATCTGTAAAAGGAGGGCATTATGCTAGATGATCCGATGATCCATTCCATTCCATATCTAGATCTCCACATAAGCAAGAAGGGGCAGTTTTCATATTTGAAGACTTGTGAAGAACACCAACTTGTAAGATTTATAGACACATACATATATACTCTGATCCTGTAAGGCAGTGTTCATCAAATTTGAGCAATTTACAGATACTCCACACCTTTTTGTCCAGAACCCATTTTAAAGGAAAATAATTATTGCAGCTTCTAAAAAATATGTCCTTTAACACAAGTTTAGGCAACATGTACCTAAATGTACAGGAAATGCCCAACTTATAGACTTCTACAGTTTATGTATACTAGCTCGAGCCCTCATGTTTCTCTAAAGCTTTTGTTTAAAAACCAAAAACGGCCAGGCGCAGTGGCTCATGCCTGTAATCCCAGCACTTTGGGAGGCTGAGGCAGGTGGATCACGAAGTCAGGAAATCAAGACCATCCTGGCTAACATGGTGAAACCCCGTATCTACTAAAAATACAAAAAATTAGCCAGGCATGGTGGCACGTACCTGTAGTCCCAGCTACTTGGGAGGCTGAGGCGGGAGAATCGCTTGAACCTGGGAGGCGGAAGTTGCAATGAGCCGAGATTGTGCCACTGCACTCCAGCCTTCGCGACAGAGCCAAACTCTGTCTCCAAAAAAAAAAAAAACCAACCCAGCATGGTGGCATGTGCCTTTAATCCCAGCTACTCAGGAGGATTGCTTGAGCCTGGGAATTCAAGACCAGCATGGGCAACATAGTGAGACCCTCATCTCAAAATTTAAAAAACAATTAATAAATATAAAAACCCAGCAACAATAAATTGTAGAATAATCTGAAAAAGAGAGAGATTCTTTTCCTTCTCCCTTCT
Source organism: Rhinopithecus bieti (assembly GCF_001698545.2). Taxonomy (NCBI): domain Eukaryota; kingdom Metazoa; phylum Chordata; class Mammalia; order Primates; family Cercopithecidae; genus Rhinopithecus; species Rhinopithecus bieti. The sequence continues at coordinate 2,807,325 of NW_016804151.1, forward strand.
TGTACCTATTGTTCCTTGCGTCTTGGGACTTCAAAACTCAGGGCAGTGGCATTTAAACTTTTTTGATACAACCTGCAGTTTACAAAGGGAACCAGTGATGCATATCTATACGAATTTGTGTGTGTACATACATGCAATTGAACATACTTAATGAAATGTATGCTGTTACTTTCTATTTCATTTTTTAATGCTTCTTATGATGCACTGAATTTTACAACTAAACCTAGTCCCCATTTACAGCACTCTTACCATAGAAAAATACAAACCTCCAAATAAATAAACTTTTAGAATCAACTTTTAAATACTACTTATTTATAAATTGAAGAATGTCTGTTTATGAACTTATTCATTTATTTTATAATCATACCAAAACCTCAGTGATTCAGACCAATTTGACAGCAGTTTGACATATGTAGTACTTTTAATTGAGGCTTATCATATTTAATATCTCTAGATAGGAAATTAGACCCAAATTAGTCTAACAAAATCGACCTGGAGGCTCTTTGGAGTCCTGCTAAATCATCATTTAGCTTGCCATCTTCTTTACTATTTTAATCTCAGTAAACTTTGAGGAAAAGATTCTATGTAAAGATAAATTTCAATCCAGACTTTTTTTTCTTGAGACAGGGTCTCTCTCTGTCACCCAGACTGGAGTGCGGTGATGCAATCTCGGCTTACTGCAGCCTCTGCCTCCAGGGTTCAAGTGATTCTTGTGCTTCAGCCACCCAGGCAGCTGGGATTACAGGCATGTGCCACCACACATGGCTAATTTTTCTGTAATTTTAGTAGAGACAGGGTTTTGCCACATTCACCAGGCTGGTTTCGAACTCCTGGCCTCAAGTGATCAGCTTACCTTGGTCTCCCAGGGATTACAGACATGAGCCACCACACCCGGCCGTCAATCCAAACTTTTTAGATTGTCTTTAATTCAAAATTTAACTATTAATTGAAGCATGTTAACTTGGGCTTAATTTTTTAAATGGATAAGCATAACCACCTTATCTAAAAGTTTTATTACCATAGTAGTTGGAATTTAAATGGTTTATGTAGACCAGGCATGTTGGCTTATGGGAGATGGAGGCAACAGGATCACTTGAGCCCAGGAGTTTGAGACCAATCAGGGCAACACAGTGAGACATCATCTCTACAAAAAAAAATTAAAAAAAAAAAATCACCAAGCTAATTACATTTTCTTATTGCTTGGATTACAAACATTTAAGGGGAGAAAAGAGTTTATAATAATACTGCCATCTTCTCTCTCTCCCCCATCATTCCTATAGGTGTACCAACATTCGACCAGGAGAGACTGGAATGGATGTAACAAGCCGCTGCACCCTTGGAGACCCCAACAAACTGCCAGAAGGGGTTCCCCAACCTGCCCGCATGCCCTATATCTCAGACAAGCACCCTCGACAAACCTTGGAAGTGATTAACCTTCTGAGAAAGCACCGGGAGCTATGTGATGTAGTGCTAGTTGTGGGCGCCAAGAAGATATATGCTCATCGAGTCATTTTGTCAGCCTGTAGTCCCTACTTCCGAGCTATGTTTACAGGAGAATTGGCAGAGAGCCGTCAGACAGAAGTAGTGATCCGAGACATCGACGAGAGGGCTATGGAATTACTGATTGACTTTGCATATACCTCCCAGATAACAGTAGAAGAGGGCAATGTTCAGACTCTTCTGCCAGCTGCTTGCCTCCTCCAGCTAGCAGAAATACAGGAAGCCTGCTGTGAATTCTTAAAGAGACAATTAGATCCTTCTAACTGCCTGGGCATTCGGGCTTTTGCTGACACACATTCGTGTCGTGAGTTGCTAAGGATAGCAGACAAGTTCACCCAACATAACTTTCAAGAGGTGAGTTGCACTTGGTGTTCCAATGCACTTATGACCTATTTGTCAGAGAGCAATATAGGTTCACATTCTGTTAAATTGCCTGGGTATTTCCTGCTGATTCTAACTCATAACAGCAAAGAAATGTTATTATAAATCCTAAACCTGGCTTTTATTTTAGAGGCCAATTTTGTGTTCTGCCAGCAAAAGTTAAGATTTAGGGATTGATCCTCCATAACTGTATTCATAAAAGTATAAGGAAAAAAAAGAAAACTAAAAAAAAAAGGTTAATTTATAAGCCAAAATAGAGTTTAATTCCTATGCCTGATAGGATACCTGGTATCATCATTTATATAAGATATTTCCTTCCTGATTATGTGGATTATTCAGAATAAATTATAGATTATAGTTTATTTGGTAAACTAATAATCTGAAAAGATGAGTTTAGATGTCATCAAAAGACTTTTCATTAAACCTGCTATCTTTCCCTTATTTATTTAACAAATATTTGTAAGGCTACTATGTTTTAGCCACTGTGCTTGGGAACATAGGGTACAATAGTGAACTAGAAATCTAGAGTCTCTGTATTCGTGGAGTTTATAATCTAGCAGGGAAGATAATCATTAAACGCTTAATTATACAAATAATTAACTACAGTTAATGGGTGTTACAAAGCAGCAGTCCTGGATGATTTAAGAGTGTATTACAGAGAAATTTAACTTTGGTTCTGGAGCAACTTGTGCAAAATCCTGAGACATTAAAAAGCATCACTAGTTTGAAGACCTAAAAAAAAAACCAGTGAGACCCAGAGACCAAGGTGGTTAGAGGATGTTACATAGTGATTACACAGAAAGAAGAGGGCTAAATAACACTGAGGTTGATAGACTACATTAAGAATTTGAGATTGGCCTGGCACAATAGCACATGCCTGTAATCCCAGCACTTTGGGAGGCTGAGGCGGGCAGATTGCATGAGCTCAGGAGTTCAAGACTAGCCTGGGCAACATGGCGAAACCCTATCTCTACAAAAAATACAAAAATTAGTCGGGCATGGTGGCGTGCGCCCCTAGTCCCAGCTACTTAGGAGGCTGGGGTGGGAGGATGGCTTAAGCCCAGGAGGTAGAGGTTGCAGTGAGCCAAGATCGTGCCACTGCACTCCAGCCTGGGTGAGAGAGCCAGACTCTATCTCAAAAAAAAAAAAAAAAAAGAATTTGAGATTGATCCTAAGAGTGCTAGAAAACCATTAAAGGGTTTTAAGCAAAGGAAAAACATTGTCTGTTTTATAACTTTTTTAAAAAATCATATTTTATTTATTTTGCAGCTCAGGACCATACTTTTTTTTCCCCCAATTGTTTTTTGGAGAACAGGTGGTGTTTGATTATATGAATAAGTTCTTCATTAGTGATTTCTGAGATTTTGGTGCACCCCCCACCCGAGCAGTGTACACTGTACCCAGTGTGTAGTCTTTTATCCCTCACACACCTCCCACACTTCCCCCTGAATCCCCAAAGTCCATTGTGTCATTCTTATGACTTTGCATCCTCATAGCTTAGCTCCCACTTATAAGGGAGAACATAGGATTTTTAGTTTTCCATTCCTGAGTTTCATCACTTAGAATAATGGTCTCCAGCCAGCTCCATCCAGATTGCTGCAAATGCCATTATATCTTTGTTTTTTCTTTTCTTTTCTTTTCTTTTTTTTTTTTTGAGACAGAGTCTCACTGTTGCCCAGGATGGAGTGCAGCAGGGCTCAGTCTCAGCTCCCTGCAACTTCTGCTTCCTGGGTTCAAGTGATTCTCCTGCCTCAGCCTCCCAAGTAGCTGGGACTATACGTACACGCCACCATGTCCAGCTAATTTTTGTATTTTTATTAGAGATGGAGTTTCACCATGTTGGCCAAGCTGGTCTCAAATTCCTGGCCTCAAATGATCTGCTTGCCTCAGCTTCCCAAAGTACTGGGATTACAGGTGTGAGTCACTGTTCCTGACCAATATATCGTTCCTTTTTATGGCTGAGTAGTATTCTGTGGTATATGTACATACCACATTTTCTTTATCTACTCATTGATTGATGGGCATTTGGGCTGGTTCCATATTTTTGCAGTTGCGAATTGTGCTGCTATAAACATGCATATACAAGTGTCTTTTTCATATAATGACTTCTTTTCCTCTGGGCAGGTAACCAGTAGTGGGATTGCTGGATGAAATGGTAGATACACTTTTAGTTCTTTAAGGAATCTCCATACTGTTTTCCATAGTGGTTGTACTAGTTCACATTCCAACCAACAATGTAAAAGTGTTCCCTTTTCATCACATCCATGCCAACATCTTTTTTTTTTTTTTTTTTTTTAATTTTGAGACAGAGTCTCACTGTGTTGCCCAGGCTGGAGTGCAGTGGCATGATCTCGGCTTACTGCAACCTCCGCCTCCCAGGTTCAAGCGATTCTCCCATTTCAGCCTCCTGAGTAGCTGGGATTACAGGCATTTGCCACCACACCAAGCTAATTTTCGTATTTTTAGTAGAGATGGGGTTTCAAAATGTTGGCCAGGCTGGTCTCAAACTCCTGACCTCAGGTGATCCGCCCACCTTGGCCTCCCAAAGTGCTGGGATTACAGGCGTGAGCCACCGCACCTGGCCTATTTTTTATTTTTTATTTTATTTTATTTTTTTTTTTGAGATGGAGTCTTGCTCTGTCACCCAGGCTGGAGTGCAGTGGTGCGATCTCAGCTCACTGCAAGCTCCGCCTCCTGGGTTTACGCCATTCTCCTGTCTCAGCCTCCCGAGTAGCTGGGACTACAGGCGCCCGCCACCTCGCCTGGCTAATTTTTTGTAT
>NW_016804151.1:2814441-2842022 GCF_001698545.2 Rhinopithecus bieti
CCACAACAAGCTAATTTTCGTATTTTAGTAGAGATGGGGTTTCAAAATGTTGGCCAGGCTGGTCTCAAACTCCTGACCTCAGGTGATCCGCCCACCTTGGCCTCCCAAAGTGCTGGGATTACAGGCGTGAGCCACCGCACCTGGCCTATTTTTTATTTTTTATTTTATTTTATTTTTTTTTTTGAGATGGAGTCTTGCTCTGTCACCCAGGCTGGAGTGCAGTGGTGCGATCTCAGCTCACTGCAAGCTCCGCCTCCTGGGTTTACGCCATTCTCCTGTCTCAGCCTCCCGAGTAGCTGGGACTACAGGCGCCCGCCACCTCGCCTGGCTAATTTTTTGTATTTTTAGTAGAATTTTGTATTTTTGTATTTTTAGTAGAGACGAGGTTTCACCGTGTTAGCCAGGATGGTCTCGATCTCCTGACCTCGTGATCCACCCGCCTTGGCGTCCCAAAGTGCTGGGATTACAGGCTTGAGCCACTGCGCCCGGCCAATTTTTTATTTTTTTAAATTATGGCCATTCTTGCAGGAGTAAAGTGGTATCACATTGTGGCTTTGATTTGCTGATCATTAGTGATGTTGAGCAGTTTTTCATACATTTGTTGACCATTTGTATATCTTCTTTTGAGAATTGTCTATTGGTCTTTAGCCCACTTTTTGATGGAATTGTTTTTTTTTCTTGGTGATTTGTTTGAATTCCTTGTAGATTCTGTATATTAGTCTGTTGTTGGATCCGTAGTTTGCAAACATTCTCTCCCACTCCGTGGGTTATATGTTTACTCTGCTGATTATTTCTTTTGCTGTGCAGAAGCTTTTTAGTTTAAGTTCCATCTATTTATTTTTGTTTTTGTCGCATTTGCTTTTGGTTCTTGATCATGAACTCATTGCCTACACCAATGTCTAGAAGGGTTTTTTCCAATGTTATCTTCTAGAATTTTTATGGTTTCATGTCTTAGATTTAAGTCTTTGATCCATCTTGAGTTGATTTATGTATAAGGTGAGAGATGAAGATTCAGTTTCATTCTTCTACACGTGGCTTGCCAATTATCCCAGCACCATTTGCTGAATAGGATGTCCTTTCCCCACATTATGTTTTTGTTTGCTTTGTCAAAGATCAGTTGGCTTTAACTATTTGGCTTTATTTCTGGGTCCTCTATTCTTTCCATTGGTCTGTGTACCTATTTTTATATGAGTACCATGCTGTTTTGGTGACTATAGCCTTGTGAAATAGTTTGAAGTCAGGTAATGTGATACCTCCAGATTTGCTTAGCCTTCCTTTGGGTATGTGGGCTCATTTTTGGTTCCATATGAATTTTAGGATTGTTTTTTTCTATTTCTGTGAAGAATGATGGTGGTATTTTGATGGGAATTGCATTGAATTTATAAATTCTCTTGGCAGTATAGTCATTTTTACAATATTGATTCTACCCATTCGTGAGCATGCTATGTGTTTCCATTTGTTTGTGTCACCTATGATTTCTTTCAGCAGTGTTTTTGTAGAGACTTTCACTTCTGTAGTGAGATATATTCGTAAGTATTTTATCTTTTTTTTGTGTGTGCAGTTATTATAAAAGGGGTTGGGTTCTTGATTTGATTTTCAACTTGGTCGCTCTTCGTGTATAGCAGTGCTACTGGTTTGTATACATTAATTTTGTACCCTGAAACTTTACTGAATTCATTTACCAGTTGTAGGAGCTTTTTGGATGAGTCTTTAGGGTTTTCAATCATATCGTCGGCAAACAGCGACAGTTTGACTTTCTCTTTAATGATCTGGATGCCCTTTATTTCATTTGTTTGTTTGTTCTAAGAGATGGGGTCTTGCTCTGTCCCCCAGGCTGGAGTGTTTTGGTGCAAACACAGCTCACTGCAGCTTTGACCTCCTAGGCACAAGTGATCCTCCTGCCTCACCTACATAGTTGGGACTACAGGTGAACACCATCATGCCCGGCTAATTTTTGTATTTTTTTTGTAGAGACAGGGTTTTGCCATGTTGCCCAGGCTGGTCCCAAACTCCTGAGCTCAGGTGATCCACCTGCTTCGGCGTCCCAAAGTGTTGGGAGTACAGGCGTGAGCTGCTGCACCCAGTCCTGGATGCCCTTTATTTCTTTCTCTTGTGTGATCGCTTTGGCTAGGACTTAAAGTACTATGTTGAATAGAAGTGGTGAAAGTGTGCATCTTTGTTTTGTTCCAGTTCTCAGGGGGATGCTTTCAGCTTTTCCTGTTCAGTATAATATTGGCTGCAGGTTTGTCATAGATGGTTTTTATTACCTTAAGGTATGTCCCTTCTATGCCGATTTTCCTGAGGGTTTTAATCATAAATGGATGCTAGATTTTGTCAAATGCTTTTTCTGTATCTATTGAGATGATCATATGATTTTTGTTTTTAATTCTGTTTATGTGGTATATCACAGTTATTGACTTGCATATGTTAAACTATCCCTTCATCCCTGGTATGAAACCCACTTGATGATGGTGGATGATCTTTTTGATATGCTGTTGGATTCAGTTAGCTATTATTTTGTTGAGGATTTTTGCATCTATGTTCATCAGGGATATTGGTCTGTAGTTTTGTTTCTTTGTTATGTTCTTTCCTGGTTTCAGTATTAGGGTGATACTGGCTTCATAGAATGATTTAGGGAGGATTCCCTCTTTCTTTGTCTTTTGGAATAGTGTCCGCAGGATTGGTACCAATTCTTTTTTTTTGGAGACAGAGTCTTGCCCTGTCGCCCAGGCTGGAGTACAGTAACACGATCTCAGCTCATTGCAACCTCCGTCTCCCGGGTTCAAGCGATTCTCCTGCCTTAGTCTCCTGAGTATCTGGAACTACAGGCACCCACCACCACGCCCAGCTAATTTTTTGTATTTTAGTGGAGACAGGGTTTCACCATTTTGCCCATACTGGTCTCAAACTCCTGAGCTCAGGCAATCCGCCACCTCAGCCTCCCAAAGTGCTGGAATTACAGGCATGAACCATCGCGCCTGGCCCAATTCTTCTTTAAATGTCTGATAGAATTCAACTGTGAATCCATCTGGTCCTGGACGTTTTTTGTTGGCAATTTTTAAAATTGTCATTTCAATCTCACTGTTGTTATTGCTGTGTTCAGGGTTTCTGTTTCTTCCTGGTTTAATTTAGGAGGGTTGTACATTTTCAGGAACTTACTAATCTCCTCTAGGTTTTCTAGTTTGTGCACCCATCGGTTGTAATATCTCCCTTTTTTTTTTCTCTTTTTGAGATGGGGTTTCACACTTATCGTCCAGGCTGGAGTGCAGTGGCACAGTCTCAGCTCACAGCAACCTCCACCTCCCGGGTTCAAACAATTCTTCTGCCTCAGCCTCCTGAGTAGCTGGGATTACAGGCACCTGCCACCACGCCCAGCTAATTTTTTTATTTTTAGTGGAGACAGGGTTTCGCCATGTTGGGCAGGCTGGTCTCGAACTCCTGACCTCAGGTGATCTGCCCACCTTGGCCTCCCAAAGTGTTAGGATTACAGGTGTGAGCCACCGCACCCAGCGCCATTTTGTTTCTAATTGAGCTTATTTGGATCTTCTCTCTTTTCTCGGTTAATCTTGATAATGGTCTATCCATTTTGTATATCTTTTCAAAGAACCGGCTCTTTCATTTCTCTTTTGTACTATTTTTTCTGTTTCAATTTCATTTAGTTCTGCTTTGATCTTTATCATTTCTTTTCTTCTGCTGGGTTTGAGTTTGTTCTTGTTTATCTAGTTCCTTGAGGTTTGACCTTAGATTGTCTATTTGTTTTTTTGTTTGTTTGTTTGTTTNGGTGTGAGCCACCGCACCCAGCGCCATTTTGTTTCTAATTGAGCTTATTTGGATCTTCTCTCTTTTCTCGGTTAATCTTGATAATGGTCTATCCATTTTGTATATCTTTTCAAAGAACCGGCTCTTTCATTTCTCTTTTGTACTATTTTTTCTGTTTCAATTTCATTTAGTTCTGCTTTGATCTTTATCATTTCTTTTCTTCTGCTGGGTTTGAGTTTGTTCTTGTTTATCTAGTTCCTTGAGGTTTGACCTTAGATTGTCTATTTGTTTTTTTGTTTGTTTGTTTGTTTGTTTTTTTTGAGATGGAGTCTCGCTCTGTCGCCCAGGCTGGAGTGCAGTGGCTGGATCTTGGCTCACTGCAAGCTCCGTCTCCCGGATTAATGCCATTCTCCTGCCTCAGCCTCCCCAGTAGCTGGGACTACAGGCACCTGCCACCTCGCCCGGCTAGTTTTTTTGTATTTTTTAGTAGAGACGGGGTTTCACCGGGTTAGCCAGGATGGTCTCGATCTCCTGACCTCGTGATCCGCCCGTCTCGGTCTCCCAAAGTGCTGGGATTACAGGCTTGAGCCACCGCGCCCGGCCAGATTGTCTATTTGTACTCTCTCAGAATTTTGATGTAGGCATTTAATGCTATGAACTTTCCTCTTAGCACCACTTTTGCTGTATCCCACAGGTTTTGCTAAGTTGTATCACTATTATTGTCAGTTTAAAGAATTTTTAAATTTTCATCTTGATTTCATTGTTGACCCACAGATCAATCAGGAGCAGATTATGTAATTTCCATGTATTTACATGGTTTTTGAGATTCCTTCTGGAGTTGATTTCTCCCCGCTGAGAAGGCAGGCAGGGCTTTCAGGCCTTGCCCCTCCCTGCCTGCCATGGCTTCAGCTTCCATGTGGTATCTGCACTTCTCATTTGCTTCCCCCGGATTCTGCCCAGGAAAATTTGCACTCAGTCAAAATTGTTACACAATTTACCTGGAAGTCTCCTTCTTTCTGTGGCCCTTCCCCAGTTCCACTGGCTGTTCTCCCCAAGGACCCTTGTGAGATAAAGTCAGAAATGGCTTCCCTGGGGACCAGGACTGCCTACAGGACTCTTCCTACTGCTGCTTTTACTTTCATATGTCACTAAATTAATTTCAGTTCTAGGTAAGAGTAAATCCTTCTCCCATAATCTGAATTTTCAGGTTCTCCAGTGAGGATGTGTGTTCAGAGGTGGGCTTTGCCCCTCTGATACTTTGGGCACTCAGTTTTTTGGCTCAGATTTTGCAGCTGCAAGCCACTTCTATCAAAGGATCTGTGAATTCTTTTCAGTTTTCCTGGTGTGTTCCTCTGGTGGTTCTTGGAGTAAAAGTTCACAATGTGAATCTCCACACACTGTTCTGTCTGTCCAATTGGAAGGTGCAAGTTAGTCCTGCCTCCTATGTGCCATTTTTTACATATTTTCTATTTTATGCTTTAATACCACCCTCTGTCCACCAGGATAACCTCCAATGGATCAAACATTTAAACATACAAAATAAAACCATGAAAATATTACAAGATGACATGGAGCAATTTCTTTCAATCTTGAAGTGAAAAAGGTCTTTCTAATTGACTAACCCAGAAAAGACAGAAGAGAAAATTGATAGATTTGACTACATAAAATTCAAAATGTTCTTCATGGTAAAACAAAGCAAAACAACAATTATAAGACGAAAGTCAAAGGCAAGCTGGGGAAAAATATTTGTAAATCGTCCTTTCTGGTGGTGATGACCTTCCCACGAGAACATGCCTCTTGCAAAGGATCTCTTTCATCCCTCTCCGGAAGAGGAGAAGAGGAAACACAAGAAGAAACGCCTGGTGCAGAGCCCCAGTTCCTACTTCATGGATGTGAAATGCCCAGGATGCTATAAAATCACCATGGTCTTTAGGCATGCACAAACCGTAGTTTTGTGTGTTGGCTGCTCCACTGTCCTTTGCCAGCCTACAGGAGGAAAGGCTTACAGAAGGATGTTCCTTCATATGAAAGCAGCACTAAAAGCACTCTGAACCACGATGAGTGGGAAACCATCTCAATAAACACATGTTGGATTAAACAACAATTGTAACTTGTATCATGGACGACATTAATCTCCTTATGTCAAGAGCTCCTGTTGGTCAATAACACAAACTGATGACCTAACAGAAAAACAGGCCATAAACAGAAAAGAAATTCAGATTCCCCTTAAATGTATGAAATCTGCTTGTTTAAAATAACTAAAACACAAAACTACATGAAAGTAACATTTTTTATCTATCAGATTACAAATATCCAGAAATTTTATACACCCTGTTGGCAAGGCTATGGGGAAATAAGATCATTGCTAGTGTGAGTATAAGTTAGTACAACCCTTTTGAGAGGAACTACGGTGGTATCTGTCAAAGTTACACACTTTTTACACACACTATTTTGACTCAGCTTCCTACTTCTGGAAATTTGTACTACAGGTGTACTGGAGAATGGAACAGTTTGCCACCATAAACAAGGTCAACAAATCAATACCAATGAGATCACCTGAGAGGGGAGAGAGAAGAAAAAAGCCCTAAAATGTTTCCAATATTGAGGGATAAGTGACTGGCAATGGTAACAGGGAATATTTAGAGAGGATAGAAGAAAAGAGCAAGCATGGGTTGTGAGATGCAAAGGAAGGGATTATTTAAGAAGGGATTATTTTAAGAATACATACATACACATGTATGTATATGCATATATATACACATGTATACACATGTATATGTACACACATATGTATATATATACATATATCTCAGCATATATATATGCTGAAATAAAAGTTATTAATAGTATTAGGTCCATTGGCCTTAAGAAACATTAAAACATTACAAACATTTTGGTACTACAGAAGAATGTAAGCAGGATACAATTCAGACACCATAAAAAGATTAATTTGATTGCATAAAAGTTAAAATTTTTTGTTCTTTCCAACATAAAAAGCATCATGAACTAAAAAATTGATGTCAAACTCAGAAAATCTATTTGGAACATACACGACAGAAAAATGCTAATTCCCATGAGCTCATCCAAGTTTAATCAGAAAAAAAAAACCCATGAAAACACAATGGAAAATAAGCAAAGGGTATAATAAGGAATGTGTTAAAAAAAAAAAAAAAGATGGTCAAATGGAAAATAAACGTGAAAGGACGCTCAACCTCACCTATAATTAAAGAAACGTATTTCAAAACAAAATACCACTTTTTTAGCCTTATCAGACTGGAAAAATACTATTTAAACTTTATTTGAAAAAATTCAAATTTATAGGAAATCACAGGAATAAGACAAAACTTTTATGTACCCTTTGTCCAAATTCACCAATTGTTAACATTTTCCCTCATTTACCTTATCATTTTCTCCTTGCTCTGTAAATATTTTTGTTTGGGTAATTGGGGGGTATATTGCCAATAGCATATTCCTTTACTCCTGAATACTCCTATATTCCTTTTATATTCTTTTACTCCTTTACTTTCATATTCCTTTATTCCTGAACACTTACTATGATGGTTGCAAAGTGGTGATTTAAAAAAAAAACAAAAAAGAAAACTCCAGTTTCTGTCTACATTCTGCTATAGGATAGAATTTTTCTTAACCCGTATTGATTGATTAGCACTGTGGACTTATGGGCTTATTCTATTCAGTAGATTATAGTCCTTTGTTGCTATTTATTGTTTTGATGCATGGTAGATTCTGGTTTATCCTTCTTGTTTCCTTTTGCAAAATTAAATACATGTATGTTTTCCTATTTCCATTTCTTTTCTGCATGCTATATATTTTGTTGCACCTTGCATTTTAATATTTTCTGGAATTCATTCCATATTAGTTGATTTAGATCATCCTTGTTTTTCATAGCTGCATTGTACTCCTTGTGTGGATGTACCACTGTTTGTTCAATCAGTCTCCAATGTTTGAGCATTTAGGTAGCTTTAAATATTTTGCCATCACAAATAATACTGCAATGAATAACATTTTGTATGAATATGTCAATATTGTTGGAAGTTTATCTTTAGAATAAATTCCTAGAAATAGGATTGCAGGGCCTAACTTTAACTTCATTTAAGTATCACCAATTTCCCTTCCATAGGGATTGAATCATTGTAACCAGTAATATATGAGGCTAATTGTCCACAGCCTCACCAACAGATTGTATTGCCAGCCTTTGGAATTTTTGCTAATTTAACAGATGAGAAGGGAATTTCAGTATCATTTTAATTTATACATCTCTTAAGTTGAACATCTTTTCTATTTTTAAGCACCATATGTATAATTCTTGTGAATTGTGTTTTAATGTTTTTTGCCCATTTTGCTATTAGATTTTTGTTTTTTCTTTAATTTTTTAAAGTTCTCTATATATTAACAGTGATAGCCTTTTATCCATGATACATGTCACAAATATTTTTTCCAGTTTGCATTTGTCTTTCAAGTTTGCTTATTGTATTTTTGATCATGCAAAACTTTTGGTTTTTTTTAATGTCAAATGTATCAGTCTTTTCTTTTATTGTATCTGGATTTTGAGGCAGAGTTTGAAAGGTGTCCCCAAACCCAGGTTACAGAGAAATTTGCAAATATTTTTTCTAGTATGTAAATGGTCTTAGTTTATCTCTGTGTATAGTGTGAAATATGGACCTAAGTTTATCTTTTTCTGAATGGCCATCTAGTCTAAATACCATTTATTTAAAAGCCTTTCTTTGCCCCAATGATTTCAGATAGCATCTTTATTAAACACTAAATTTCTGTATGTAATTGGCTTTTGACCTTCTGTTCTAGGCCATATACCAGTATGATACTGTTTTCTATTTATTATGGCTTAATTACTAAAGTTTTATAATGAATTTTAGTATGTATGTGGTAGGGCTAGTAACCCCTTCCCCACCATGTAACTCTTGTTTTTCAGTGTTTTCCAAGCTTTCTTGCTATTTATTTTTCCAGATGAACTTTAGTGTCGCCTTATCTAGTTCCAATAAAATAATTTATTGTTATATTTATTGGGATCATATTAATTTATAAGTAAACTTAAGAACAGTCATTTTATGATGTTGAGTTGTCCTATCAAATAACAAGATTTTATTTCTTCAATTGTATTTTTGTATCTCTTGGGAATGTTTTATAGTTTTATTCATCTAAGTTTTATACATTTCTTTTTTCTTTTCTTTTTTTTTCTTTTTTTTTTTTTTTTTTAAGAAGGAGTCTGGCTGTGTCACCTAGTGGGGAGTGCAATGACACGACCTCCACTCAAGCAATTCTCCCACCTCAGCTTCCCGAAAAGCTGAGGTTACAGGCATGCACCACCATGCCTGGCTAATTTTTGCATTTTTAGTAGATACAAGGTTTCACCATGTTGACCAGCCTGGTCTCGAATGCCTGACCTCAAATGATCTGCCCTCCTTGGCCTCCCAAAGCGCTGGAATTACAGGTGTGAGCCACCCCACCCAGCCTACATTTCCTTTTAAGTTTACTTCTATTTTTTGTTGCTATCAAAAATAGGTTTTTCTCCTCCATTATATCTTCTAACTGGTGATCATTAATGTGTATGAAAGCTGCCTCACTGAGTTTTTTTATTCTTTGAGTTACTTTTACCATTGATTCTTTAGAGATTTTTTGGAATCCTCTTATATCACTTACATATTAGTAGTTTTATTTCTTCCTTTCCAATTGTTAATGCTTCTAATTGTTTTCTTTTGTCTAGTTGCTTGATAACTCTAGTAAAATGTTAAATAGTAATGGAAATATTGTACATACTTCCTTTGTTTCTGACAGAGGAATGCCTCTGGTGTTTTCCCATTAAGTACTATATTGGCTTTAGGATTGAGGTGTAGATATTTTATCATGTTTAGAAAGTACTCACTTGAACCCAGGAGCTGGAGGTTGCAGTGAGCCGAGATTGCGCCGCTGCACTCCAGCTTGGGCAACAGAGCGAGACTTTGTCTCCAAAAAAAAAAAAAGTATTCATGTCCAACAATTCCTATTCTCCTGAATACTTTTTATTAGGAGCAGTGTTGAATTTTGTCCAAGACTTTTTCAGTTCTTATGGAGATAATCATATGAACTTTCTCCTTAAACCCATTAATGTAACCTACATTAATGGAATCCTACAAGTGAAACATCTTTGAATTATTAGCATACACCTCTTTATTATGGTGGTGTTAGAATCTACTGACTAATATTTAGTATTTTTACATCAATATTCATAAACGATATTAATCTTTAATTTCCTTGTACTGTCTTTGTCAAGTTAAGTATAAATGTTATACTTCATGAAAATGAGTTGGAAGTTTTCTTCATGTTCTGTGCTCTGAAACAATAAATATACTATGGAGACTATGGTCTGTAAAAGTTTGATAGAATTTCCCTCTGAAATCATCTAGGTTTCGTGCTTTTCTGTAAAGTAATTTATTGATAAGTTTTTCTATTTCTTCTATGAAATTTTCTTTCTTTACAGAGATCAGTTTGGGTAAACTGTATTTCCCTAGAAAATTACCAATTTCATCTAGGTTTTCAAATTTATCTGTATAGAGGTATACAAAGTAATCTCTTTAATTTTTAAATTTCTGTATCAGTGGTTATTTACCCTTAATACTTTGATTTTGTATGTGTGTTTTCAATGTTTCTTTCCTTGTACAAGTTAACTAGTAATCCGTTTTAACTTTTTTTCAAACAGAGAATTTTTTACTTATTAATTAGATCTACTACCCTTTTGCTTGATTATTTCATTCTGCTTTTACCTTTATTATCTTCTTTCTTGTACCTTATTTTCACTTATTCTTTTTCTAGCTGTTTGAGTTGACAATTAATTTATTTTCATTCTTTCATAGTAACTACTGTAAGTATTTAAAGCTATTCTTCTCGGATCACTGTTTTGAATATATTTAATTGATTCTGGTCTTTAGTGCTTCATTATCATTGTTTTATAGAAATTCTGTTTATGTTTCTCTTTAACTCAAAAACTATTAATTTTCCAATTTCTAGATGGAAAGGTTTTTTGTGTTTTTTTAATTTCATTTTTAATTGCTAGTTTTAGTGCACTTTGATAAGTGTAATAATTCTACTCTATGAAATTTGCTTTCTTGGTAACCTAATATATGATCAATTTTTCTATTTCATGTGTGCTTGAGAAAAATGTGTATTTTCTAGTTTCTATTCTCATAATATAGTATTGGATGTGTATGCAAAAGATCTACCATGTTGATTATGTTGCTTAGCTCTTCTGTATTCCTTTTTTGTCCTTGGACCTGTGTGTTAAAGTCTCTTATTATTAGTGTGTCTATTTCTCTTTATATCATCTATAGGTAGTTACTGTGTTGCCTTATGCATAATCATAACTTTATGTCTTGATTATAAATTGTGACTTTGAGCTTTGTAAAGTGTTCCCCTTGTCAGATTTAATTCATTTGTTGTCTAAATTCTAGTTTGTCTGATAATCTGGATTTCAACTCATTTTCTTATTGTTTCCATTTGACTGGTATTTGTCCTTCCCATTACTTTTAGCCTGTTCAAATTAAGATGTTTTAAGTATTTTTCTTGAATTAGTGTGGAACTGAGTTTTGCTTTATGAGCGGATTTGAAATCTTTTTCTTTAAATAGGCAGTTTGAACCCATTTGCATTGATTGCTCTGACTATTTGTTTTCAACTCTGTCATATTTTTATCAATAATAGCTGATTCAGTTATATTTACTGTATTTCTTTTCTATGTGGAATCTTCTTTGCTTTTATTTTAATTTCTTTTGGTATATAGGAAAGTTTGTATTTTGTTGCACTGGTTACTTTTACAAACTAGAAAAGAAGAGCAAATTAAACCCACAGTAGAAGGAAGAAAATAATAAAATTAGAATAAAACCAAGAGCTCTTTTAAAAAAAAATGATGAACCTCCATCTCCATACTGATCAAGAAAAGAAGGAAAGAAGACACAAGTTACCAGTAATAGGAATGAAAGAGAAGATATCACTACAAATCGTTTATACATAAGAAGGATGATAAGGAAATATTATGAACAACATTTTACCTATAAATTCACTGAGATGAAATAGGCAAATACTCTGAAGAAAACACAAATTACAAAAACTAACTTAAGAAGAAACAAAAACAGAATAACCCTATATCTATGAAATAAATTGGATTAATAATTTAAAAACCTTCTCACAAAGAAAATGCCAGTCCCAGATGGTGAATTTACCAAACATGTAAAGAAGAAATAACATTAATCCTATGCAAAGTCTTTCAGAAAAGGAGAATGAAGTTACCAACTCATTTTATAAGGCCAGAATTGCCCTGATTGAAACCACAGACACTAAAACTACAGATCAGTATCTCTCATGATCTTAGATACAAAAATTCTTAACAAACTATTAGTAAATTAGTTCCAGGAAAGTATAAAAGGGGAAATTCTATGACTTAAATGGGGTTTATATTATTAATTAATGTTGATAGAATCATTATTTTATAGTCACATTTAATTTTTCATTGAAAATAATCTAACTTCTTTAGATGCCTTCATAATAGACTTGTCTCTTCATTTCTTCCCACTGTTTTCAAATACAAATCCACTTTCCAAAAATAAAGATTTGCCATCACTGAGGAGCTCCAGAACAATATGCTAAAGGCTTTGGACCCCACGTTAAGAATTCTCTGCTTCAGAACGTTTTTGGGTTATGGTAATGTTCTGTATCTTGATTGTGGTCTTGTTTACATGAGTATATAATTTATCAGAACTCATCGAGCTGTACACTTAGAAAGTTTTTTTCTTTTAATGTCCTGCTCTAAGTTGTGTTTTAGACCTAAGGTATTCACAAATATCTGAAGAATATTCTTGAGAGTAGAGAAAGTTCTGAAATCCCTTTTAGTTCTAATCCTGCCTCTAAAGTGAACCTGATACATACCATATTGAAATCCCAGTGAGGAAATCTTACCCTTGTTTATTGGACTAGCATGGCTCCATGTAAGTGCAAAAAAAGTCATTTGGAGCTTAACATTTGTGACTCATTTAAATTATTTTTGAACTTAATCAAATCTGTATTTAATTTTCTCCTACTTCATTAGACCTAGCTTAATTCATATAGTGTTACTCTGCTCATAATACATTTTTAAATTGTCTTTAAACTCAACAACTAAGTTCACCATATGTTTGTTAGAACAATTCCAGATGACTTTGCTTATTCATTCATGCTTGTTTTCAGCTTTATTCATTCTTCAAATAGCATCTACATTCATCTGAAGAAACTAAAAGTAAGCTGATTACCGTAACAGTGTGGAGCTTACAGTTCAGATCTCCTCTAAACTCTTATTTAAGAGTAGATATTGTGAAGCATTATTTTCTTAACTTGGTTATTTGATTCAAGGATAGACTTTAGTACTAAATCATTAATATCCTTTTGCTGGTTGTGGGAAAAAGAGAGGTGACATTTTAGCCAGGCATGTCTATCAAAAGTATTATGTTTACTCTCTACTCTTAGTGCCAAATATTTTTTCACACAAATTTTCAAATCTTCCTGTCATCTTGCATTTCCATTAAATGAGTTAACACCAGCCGGGCGCGGTGGCTCACAACTGTAATCCCGGCACTTTGGGAGGCCAAGACAGGCGGATCACGAGGTCAGGAGATCGAGACCATCCTGGCTAACATGGTGAAACCCCGTCTCTACTAAAAAATATAAAAGAGCTAGCCGGGCGTGGTGGGGGGTGCCTGTAGTTCCAGCTACTCGGGAGGCTGAGGCAGGAGAATGGCGTGAACCCGGGAGGCGGAGCTTGCAGTGAGCTGAGATCCGGCCACTGCACTCCAGCCTGGGCGACAGAGGGAGACTCCCTCTCAAAAAAAAAAAAAAAAAAAAATGAGTTAACACCTTAGTAGATTATTCATAAACTTCAAACTTGGTGATCATTGATATTTTTGTAACATTTGGTTTATACTCTGATGAAATATAAAAAGAAATGTTCAGGCACTTCACAAAGATACACAATACCATGCTTAAGTGAAGAAATCAGAGAGAAAAGGAAGAGGAAAGCAAGATGCAGCCATGACTAAAGTTTTGCATGCTGTGAAGACCAACACACTTACCAGAGCTAGGCCCTAAATTTAGCCCTGGAGTTTGTAGTCCCTCAACACAAGGTTAACAGATAAAATACAGGGCACCCAATTAAATTTAAATTCCAGATAAACAAGTAATTTATAGTATAAGTATGTCTTGTATTTTTGTTCGCCAAACTAAGCAGCCCTACCACAGATAAAAAAATGCAACTATTTTAATTACTAAATTACATAAGCAACCTCAGCTAAAATTTAAAGGTTAACTATTTAATTTCCTGAACCTCAGAAAGTCTCTCACTCAGATCATTTGAAGACTTATGCCATAAAAATTGAAGTGCTTGTTATTATTTCTGCTATAAATATAACGGGCCTTATGGCCCTTTACTGTTTTATTTTAAGATTTGCATTTTTTTCCCTAATGCTCTCAAGATTTTTTTTTTTTTTTGGTGATAGGGCCTCGCCTGTCTCTCAGGCCGGAATGCTGTGATGCTGGTACAACTACGGCTTACTGCAACCTTGACCTCCTGGGCCCAAGTGATCCATTCACTTCAGCCCCTGGAATAGAAGGGACTACAGGCACGCACCACCATGTCCGGCCAATTTTTCTTTCTTTTTTGTTTTTTTTGAAACGGAGCCTCACTCTTGCCCAGGCTGGAGTGAAATGGCACAATCTTGGCTTACTGCAACCTCCCTCTCCGGCGTTCAAGTGATTCTCCTGCCTCAGGGTTTCACCGTGTTGGCCAGGCTGGTCTCAAACTCCTGACCTCAAGTGATCCACCTCAGCCTCCCAAAGTGCTGGGGTTACAGGCATGAGCCACCACACCGAGCCTTAGTTAATTTTTTTATTTTTTATTTTTGTAGAAATGAGGTCTCACTGTGTTGCCCAGGCTGGTCTCGAATTCCTGAGCTCAAATAGTTCTCCTGCCTCAGCCTCCCAAATTGTTTGGATTGCAGGCATGAACCACCACACTTGGCTAAGCAAAACATTCTTAATAAAATATTTAAAGTATTTTTGTGGCCTATTGCATATTCTGCTAAATATTCTGACTTTTTGATGGTGTGAATATAACCCTGTCCCAAGAGAATCCATCAACTTCATTAGAGGTACTGCCTGCACTAATAGACATCACATGTAGTATAGTCTCCTGAGTAATAATATAACAAACCACGTGAAGGGTATGAAGGGTAGCAGTGACTGTTTCTTTCCTCTGCATTGCACCCTGTCCCTTTTACTCTACGTCCTGATGAATGGAATTACAAGGCCTTGGAATAGGTGGCTGGCCTTCTCAACAAGGTAATATCCTTGTTGCCATTTTGCCTCCATTCTGACAGTTGCCTAGCCTTAGGTAAAGACAAATTATTGGTGTTTGTAGATTCTCACTAGCATATATATTAGAGAGTTTGGTCCTCAGAGTTTTTTCACTGGTCTAATACTCTGCTCATTATATTCATTCTTGTTTACAGAACTGCTAACATTCTTATTCTTTTTTTAAACCGACCCCTTGGTTTTTCTGCCCTAGACACTGCCTATTCAGCAACTAATCTTCTGAAAGCTTTTCCTGACTTTTTTATTTGCCTCATATATCTGGAGTTATAGTTTGGTATAGTTAATTTGGCTTATTTTGAATATAAATTTTTATTTCAATCACTTATTTTTTAAGTCATTTTCCTAATTTGCTTGAATCACAAATGATTATTTTACTAAACTTTAATGGTGTCTTCTGTACCTTCCTTTGTTCTCTTTATAAGTTTTTCTTTTCCTCTGGTATCGTTTTAAACTTCAGTGCATTGTGGAATACAGCTTTGTCCCATAACCCTGAAGAAAAACATTGAGACAATAAATGTGATCACAGGATTTTTTTTTCTTCTTACCTAACTTTGAACAGGTAATGGAGAGTGAAGAGTTCATGTTGCTTCCAGCCAATCAACTCATTGATATAATATCCAGTGATGAACTAAACGTTCGCAGTGAAGAACAAGTGTTCAATGCAGTGATGGCCTGGGTCAAATACAGTATTCAGGAAAGACGTCCTCAGTTACCCCAGGTAATGATAAAAATGCTTCTCTAAGAAACTACTGGCCAGGCGCGGTGGCTTATGCCTGTAATCCCATCACTTTGGGAGGCCGAGGCGGGTGGATCACAAGGTCAAGAGATCGAGACCATCCTGGCCAACATGGTGAAACCCCGTCTCTACTAAAATACAAAAATTAGCTGGGCGTGGTGGTGGGCACCTGTAGTCCCAGCTACTTGGGAGCCTGAGGCAGGAGAATCACTTGAACCCAGGAGGCGGAGATTGCAGTGAGCCGAGATTGCACCACTGCACTCCAGCCTGGCGACAGAGCGAGACTCTGTCTCAAAAAAAAAAAAAAGATACTGCTCAGTACTAGATGAGATAATATGTATTTGTCATGCAAACATAAAACAGTTATCACTCCACATTTGTCTGTAAGAAAGTCCATCTGTTTCCAAATAATCAAGGAAATAAGTATTTAGAAGCATTTTGGTTGCTTATTAATGTGGGCTTTTTGCTCCTTTGCTTTCCCCATATTTTGGATCAATTCTACTTCTGAATGATAGCACAATTCAAAACTTAAATTGTAGAAAATGAACAAAAGAAAGCAAGGATGCTTCTTTTCTATAGCTTGGAAATCCTACCAGTTTTCCTTCAATATAACTTGGAAATACTACCACACTTTCAAGAGTAAAGAGATGATGCATCAGTCATCACTGAGCGATCAGTAGTTCACTTTAGACCCATTCTCGTTACTGTGATTATAGTCTTTAGCAATTCAACAAGATATTCTTCTGGATTGTGAATTGAGTCCAGCTTATAATGTATTGCTGAACATTTTTAGTAGTTACGCCTTCCCGCCTTCCTTATTTATGGTATTCAGTGAGATCCCAAAACAATTGGAAGCACAGTAGGGTACCGTGGGTCATGTATGCTCTTAAATATCTTATAGATGAGAGCTCATGCCTTTAATAGTGTTTATTGGTTGGGTGCAGTGGTCCAAGCCCATAATCGCAGCACTGGGAGGATAAGGCAGGCAGATTGCTTGAGCTCAGGTGTTTGAGACCAGCCTGGGCAGCATGGTGATTCCCCGTTTCTACAAAAAAAAAAAAATACAAACATTCACTGGGCATGGTGGCATGTACCTGTAGTTGCAGCTACTCTGGAGGCTGAGGTAGGCAGATCACTTGAGTCCAGGAGGGTGAGGCTGCAGTGACCCATGATCACGCCACTGTACTCCAGCCTGGGCAACAAAGTAAGACCTATCTCAAAATTAATTAATTAAAATAATGGTGTTTATTTTCTCATAGGTGCTGCAGCATGTTCGTTTGCCTTTGCTTAGTCCCAAGTTCCTCGTGGGCACAGTAGGCTCTGATCCCCTCATCAAAAGTGATGAAGAATGCAGGTATGAGTGACCTTGGATGGGAAAAATCAACAACTAAGCATTCCTATTTCTTCCTAAATTTCTTTATTTATATTGCTTCCTAAATGTTGTATTTTGTAGAGCTGAAACCAGGGCATTAATTTAACAAGATTTTCTTCTGGGCTAGGGTCAAGAGGAGGAAAAGGAAGAAGAGAGAACTAAACTTCCAGTGTTCCATTCCATTAGTTTTTTATGTGTGGTGCTTATTAGTGTAGAAGTGGCAATAAAGAGGTAGATTTCCAAGATTCTAATGCAGGCTTGAATTTGAAGAGTCAATTCTCTGCTAATATTTTTTTTTTCCTTAAGATAATTGAATAATGCTGTTGACTCTGTCAGTGAACATTTTTTCCTTCCATCACATATGTCTGGTTGGGGAATAGAATCAGCCTTGCTTTCTAAATTGTGGACAGAGTTAAAGATCTGCCACCTTCTAAAATAGCTGTAGAAAGATTTTCACTAGAACTAGGTGAAGCAGTTTCCAGAATTTTTTTTGACAAAAGACACTCCAACTACTTTTACAAAGGGGGGAAGAAAGCAACCTGTTTTACTAGGCTGTCTCTAAAGTATATACAAAAGGTAATAAATTACATTCCCAATTTGACAGATTTTAAGATTTAGGTTCAAATCTGAAATCTTCTGCGATTTTAACCATTTTCCCAGCATGTCCCAAATATAAAAGTGAAAGAGAAAATCCATACTCAGAACTTTTTAAACTACACTGACCTTTGGACCTCCCTTGGTGATTAAAGACATTTAGAATGATCCCTGATTTTAGAATGGTGGTAGGACATGCAGATTCACTTGCATTTCTTCTATAAACTAAAACCTGTTCTTGTAACAGGAGAGGCTGGAGGGGATTTTAGATGTTTCTATTTTATTTTATTGTATCTTTTTTATATTAATCATTGTTTTTCCCTTTACCGTGGACTAGAGTTAAACTAGATATTTGTCTTTTATATTTAAAACACAGACAAATGGTAATTAATTCTCCCTAAATATTTGCAGTAGCAAAAGGGAAAACCATATACATTATACATGCTGAAATCTGAAGAAATAATACATAGATGCCCTCCTCCATTACACGTAAATTAGATTGTATTGATTCTGATGCAGAAAGTAAAGGTACTTATGAAGTCACATTTAAAAGAAGACCCTTCCTGATATCCTAACTTCTTTGTGCTGCAGTTTCTTCCTCTATAAAGTGAGGATGATAATAGTGCCTATTCCATGAGGCTGTTGTGAAGATTAAATGAGTTTATATATATTAAGCACTTAAAACCGGGACTAGCATATAGCTGTAAGTGTTGTTACTACCATTAATTTTGTGTTGGTTTGCTCAATATTATAACTCTATAATATTATTTCTAGGAACCCTCAAATGACCTAACAACCTATTAGGAGGTCAAAGTCTTTGTCTTTTTTATTTTTTTTTTGAGACGGAGTCTCGCTCCGTTGCCAGGCTGGAGTGCAGTGGCACAGTCTCGGCTCACTGCAACCTCCGCCTCCCAAGATCAAGCTATTCTCCTGCCTCAGCCTCCCGAGTAGCTGGGACTGCAGGTGTGCACTACCATGCCTGGCTACTTTTTGTATTTTTAGTAGAGACAGGGTTTCACCATATTGGCCAGGATGGTCTCAATCTCTTGACCTCGTGATCCACCCGCCCCTCAGCCTCCCAAAGTGTTGGGATTACAGGCGTGAGCCATGGCAAAGTAATTACAAGTGTAATTACTAGATTCTTCTCTTAAAGTATCTTAACAAGACAGGAAATTTGTCTCAGTAGACTTGTTGAGAGTAAACCATTCATATGTTACCAGATAGCGAATTTGTGCCAGTACAGTGTTTCTTTTTAGCAATCTGATTTTTGACCCAATTTTATTACTTTAACTAATTTAGCAAATAACTCTTGCCCTGGCCGATGTGCTACCTTGCTAATATCTTGCAGAATCTAGTAAAATTTATTAAAAAGTAGTAACTCTGCAGTGTGGTAATCAAATTGTGATTTTTACTTTTCTATAAGTTATCGTTGGCTGGAAGCATGTTGAGCTTTAGGCTAAATTTGCAGTGAGATATGAGTCATGATGGAAATAACAATTCACAACTCAGTTTGACTGGCATTATTGCTTTCATGTTTGTGCCAATTTTAATATTGGCTGGCATTCATGATTTGGTTTGATTTATGCTTGCTTCCCTTTGCCAACCTATATATTCCTAAACTACATTGGGACTTAAGTAACAATGTAATTTAGATATTTGGAATAAAGGGAGAATTTTTTCTACAGAGACTTGGTAGATGAGGCTAAAAACTACCTCCTGTTGCCGCAAGAACGACCACTAATGCAAGGACCAAGGACGAGACCACGGAAACCTATCCGATGTGGGGAAGTACTCTTTGCAGGTTTGGATCTTATACTGTTAGTAGATTGAATATTTTCCCATGTGAGAAATTGTCATTTGAATAATCCTTTGGACAATTGTGATATTTACTGTCATAAGAAACAAACAACAAGTCAGCATGTAGCTTGACTCTTAACCCATGATTCAACACTGATATACTCCAAAAGAGTGCTCTATTTTTTTTCTCATTCAACACCTGTAATATCTATTTTTATATAAATCCAAAAATGTTGGCTGGGCACAGTGACTCATGCCTATAATCCCAGCATTTTGGGAGGCCAGGCGTTTGAGACCAGCCTGGGCAATATAGGGAGGCCCCATCTTTACAAAAAAATAAGAAAAACAATTAGCTGAATGTGGTAGTACATGCCTGTAGTCCCAGCTACTTGGGAGGCTGAGACAGGAGGATGGCTTGAGCCTAGGAGGTCAAGGCTGCAGTGAGCTGTGATTGTACCACTGTACTCCACCCTGGGGAACAGAACAAGATCCTGTCTCAAAAAATAAAAAATAAAAATGTCATGCAGTAGATGTTTTGTTGAAATGAGTCACATGCATTAATTTATATATCAATGTGCAGCTCATCTCATAATTACATGGAGTTGTGAAAAACATATTAAACAATTATAATTTATTTCTCCATTCTATGCATATCCATCTATAATTTCTCCATTCTATCTATATATACATATTATGTCAATCCTATTTGAATTGGTATCATTGCCCTCCTTTGTAAAATAGATATAATACTAACTTATTTACAGAGTTAATTAAAGATTATAACAATCCCAGGGGAATGAGTTAAAGTCATAACTTGCATTTTGGCCTACTGCTAGAGACATTTGGTGAATCTAAGCAGTAGGTCACAGTGAAGTTCGTAGTGAGTGTTACATTCTATGCTTCAGGATAGGATTCTCTTGACCATTTCTGTTACTTCCCCAGTTGGTGGTTGGTGCAGTGGAGATGCCATTTCCAGTGTTGAACGATATGATCCGCAGACCAATGAATGGAGAATGGTGGCTTCAATGAGCAAAAGGAGATGCGGAGTTGGGGTCAGTGTTCTTGATGATCTGTTATATGCAGTAGGAGGCCATGATGGATCCTCTTATCTCAACAGTGTTGAAAGGTGAGTAAGGTCAATCTGTAATTTTCTCTCTACTATTCATATAGTTTTATTTGAGATGTTAATTAGGAATCAAATGTGACTTAATGTTTTAGTATTGCATCTGTGGCACTAGTTGGCAACCTAAACAAGTTAGTATGATACACAAATTCTTTATGATTTGGTCTCCACCTGTTTCTCTAGTCTGTCTCCCATGACATACTACCCCTCCCTAAGCATGCTACTGCAGACACATCAAATTGCCTGCAGTTCCTTGGACATGCTGTCTTCCTTCATACCTCTCTCCTTACATATATGCATGCTGTTCTTTTTTCCCTGGGATACTTTTGCCATTTTAAGACTTACATTGCCTTTGGCTGGGCGCGGTGGCTCACGCCTGTAATCCCAGCTACTCAGGAGGCTGAGGCAGGAGAATGGCCAGAACCCGGGAGGCAGAGCTTGCAGTGAGCTGAGATCGCACCACTGCATTCCAGCCTGGGCAAAAGAGGGAGACTCCTTCTCAAAAAAAAAAAAGACTTAACATTTCCTTCAAGACACAAATGTTACTTATTACATACAACTTTCTATGATACCATATAGATGAGTTAGTTACTACTTGTTCCTTTGCCTTCCATAAGTATTTTGAACATGTTTGTACATATCCATCACATTGTACTGTATGTGTTGAAATGTATTTCACTATAATATCTATCGTAGTTACTAGGCACATTGGGAATCTATAGTAACTGATGTTTCCATAGCTTTTTGCTCTCAAGAAGTTGTGTTGATTAACAGTGACTCTTAATTTCCATAACACATCTGTGAAACGCTGCAGTTTTAAAGGTATAGATTGTGCAGCTGGGGAAAAAAATCTTAAAAAGTAGAGGGATCAGTCCCATAGAAGTAAAACAACTGCAACATGGAGAAACCTCATCTCTACAAAAAATACAAAAAAATTACCAGTTGTAGTGGTGCACACCTGTAGTCCCAGCTACTCAAGAGACTGAGGCATGGGGCCCGCTTGAGCCTGGGAAGGAAAGGTTGCCATGAGATGAGATTGCGCCATTGCACTCTAGTCTGGGTGACAAAGCAAGACTCTCTCAAAAAATAAAATAAAATAAAACAACACACACACTTAAAAATAAATTGATGACATCACAGAAGGGAAAAATAAATTGATGGCATTGCAGAAGGGATCATGGTGGACGGGAGGCAGGACTAGATTGAAGCTCCGGACCGGGCAGCATGCAGAGGCTTGACTGTAAATTTTAGCTCCAGATTGACTGCAAGAAAAAATCAGCAATATCAAGAGGACCCACAGACCCTCTGAAGAAAGCAGACTGCTCCTTCAGGACCTGGGAGAAACCCCACATACTGTGAGTGCCCCAACTGCAGAAGTGGGAAAGGGAGACCCTCCTCTTCCAAACACATACCCCCACTGGAGAAGCTGAAGGTCTGTTCACAGGAGAAATTTCCAATTTTACCTGGAGCTGAGTCAAGTTAGAGAGCCAAGCGAAATACAGGGGTAGAGGAAGCAGCAGAAAGGCCCTGGGAGTTCGCTGGGTCCAAATGATAGCCAAGCAGGCCTGGCACCACTGGGATCCATCGGGAGGGTGGCCAGAGGAGCAGGGGATAAAACTCCCCAGGGAGAAGGAATTCTCTAGCTGACCTTTGTAACAATTTGAACAGAGGGAGAAGCCTCCTGACCAGAATGCAAGGGAGGATGCAAATCCTGCGTGCAGACTTCACTGGCAGGGAGAGAACTAAAGCCCTTTTCTCTTGCAGCTGGGAGGCGGATAGCCTCGGGCAAGTTTTCAAGCCTGTCGCCCGTGGCCTGGAAACAGACTCAGAGTTGTGAGGCAGGTACGGTGGGAGACTGGCCCTTCAGTTTGTGTGGGAGCTAAGTGAGGCCTGTGACTACCGGCTTTCCCCCACTTTCCTGACAACCTGCATGACTCAGCAGAGGCAGTCATAATCTTCCTAGCTACACAACTCAAGTGACCTGGGAATCTCTTCCCCCATCCCCAACAGCAGTCGCAGCAAGACCTGCCCAAGAAGAGTCTGAGCTCAGACATGCCTAATCCCGCCCCCACCTGATGGTCCTTCCCTGTCCACCCTGGTAGTGGAAGACAAAGGGCATATAATCTTGGGAGTTCTAGGACCCCACCTACCACCAGTTCCTCTCCATATTACTACAGCTGATGCTTTCTGGAAAGCACCATCTCCTGGCAGGAGGCCAACCAACACAAAAATAAAGCATTAAACCACCAAAACTAAGGATCCTCACAGAGTCCACTGCACCCTCCACCAGAACAGGCACTGGTATCCACAGCTGAGAGACCCATAGACGGTTCACATCACAGGACTCTGCAGACATCCCCTACTACCAGCCCAGAGCCGAGTAGACTCACTGGGTGGCTAGACCCAGAAGAGAGACAACAATCACTGCAATTTGGCTCATAGGAAGCCACATCCATAGGAAAAGGGGGAGAATACTATATCAGGGGAACACTTTGTGGAACAAAAGAATCTGAACAACAGCCTTCATCCCTAGACCTTCCCTCTGACAGAGCCTACCCAAATGAGAAGGCACCAGAAAACCAACCCTGGTAACATGACAAAACAAGGCTCTTCAACACCCCCAAAAAAATCATACTAATTCACCAGCAATGGATCCAAATCAAGAAGATTCCCTGATTTACCTGAAAAAGAATTCAGGAGGTCAGTTATTAAGCTAATCAGGGAGGGACCAGAGAAAGGTGAAGCCCAATGCAAGGAAATCCAAAAATGATACAAGAAGTGAAGGGAGAAACACTCAAGGAAATAGATAGCTTAATGAGAAAACAAAAATTCAGGAAACTTTGGACACACTTTTAGAAATGCGAAATGCTCTGGAAAGTCTCAGTAATAGAATTGAACAAGTAGAAGAAAGAAATTCAGAGCTCAAAGACAAGGTCTTTGAATTAACCCAATCGTACAAAGACAAAGAAAAAAGAATAAGAAAATATGAACAAGCCTCCAAAAAGTCTGGGATTTTGTTAGACAACCAAAATAAGAATAACCAGTATACCCAAGGAAGAAGAGAATTCTAAAAGCCTGGAAAACATACTCGGGGGAGTAATCAAGGAAAATTTTCCCAGCCTTGTGAGAGACCTAAACATCCAAATATAGGAAGCACAAAGACACCCGTGAAATTCATCACAAAAAGATCTTTCCTTAGGCACATTGTCACCAGGTTATCCAAACTCAAGATGAAGGAAAGAATCAAGAGCTGTGAGACAGAAACACTGGGTAACTTATAAAGGAAAACCTATCATTAACAGCAGATTTCTCAGTGGAAACCCTGCAAGTTAGAAGGGATTGGGGACTTATCTTCATCCTCCTCAAACAAAACAATTATCAGCCAAGAATTTTGTATCCAGTAAAACTAAGCATTATATATGAAGGAAAGATAAGCCGTTTTCAGACAAACAAATGCTGAGATAATTTGCCATTACCAAATCACCACTACAAGAACTTCTAAAAGGAGCTCTAAATCTTGAAACAAATCCTAGAAACACATCAAAACAGAACCTCTTTAAAACATAAATCACACAGAACCTACAATGCAAAATACAAGTTAAAAGCAAAACAACAAAACCAAAGTACACAGGCAACAAAGAGCACAATGAAAGTAACGGTACCTCACATTTCAATCCTAACATTGAATGTAAATGACCTAAATGCTCCACTTAAAAGGTACAGAACCGCAGAATGGATAAGAACTCACCAACCAACTATCTGCTGCCTTCAGGAGACTCACCTAACACATAAGAACGCACATAAACTTAAAACAGTGGAAAAAGGCATTTCATTCAAATAGACACCAAAAGCAAGCAGGGATAGCTGTTCTTATATCAGACAAAACAAACTTTAAAGCAACAGTGGTTAAAAGAGACAAAGAGGGACAGTATATAATGGTAAAAGGCCTTGTCCAACAGGAAAATATCATAGGCCTAAACATATATGCACCTAACGAGCTCCTAAACTTATAAAACAATTACTAATAGACCCGAGAAATGAGATAGACAGCAACACAAGAATAGTGGGAGACTTCATTACTCCACTGACAGCACTAGACAGGTCATCAAGACAGAAATTCAACAAAGAAACAATGAATTTAAACTATACCTTGGAAAAAATGGATTTAACAGATATATACAGAACATTTCATCCAAAAACCACAGGATACCCATTCTATTCAACAGCTCATGGAACTTTCTCCAAGATAGACCATAAGATAGGCCATAAAATGAGCCTCAATAAACTTAAGAAAATTGAAATTATATCAAGCACTCAGACCACAGTGGAATAAAACTGGAAGTCAACTCCAAAAGGAACCTTCAAAACCATGCAAATACATGGAAATTAAATAACCTGCTCCTGAATGAGCATTGGGTCAAAAATGAAATCAAGATGGAAATTTAAAAATTCTTCGAACTTAATGACAATAATGACACAACCTATCAAAACCTCTGGGATACACAACAAAGGCGGTGCTAAGAGGAAAGTTCATAGCCCTAAATGCCTACATTATCAAGAAGTCTGAAAGAGCAAAGACAATCTAAGGTCACACCTCAAGGAACTAGGGAAACAAGAACAAACCAAACGCAAAGGAAATAACCGAGATCAGAGCAGAACTACATGAAATTGAAACAAACAAACAACAACAAAAAAAAAATACAAAGGATAAATGAAGCAAAAAGCTAGTTATTTGAAAAGATAAATAAAATTGATAGACCATTGGCAAGATTAACCAAGAAAAGAAGAGAAAATCTAAATAACCTTACTAGAAAACAAAACAGGAGCTATTACAACTGACATGACTGAAATACCAGAGATCATTCAAGGCTACTATAAACAAGTTTACACATATAAACTAGAAAACCTAGAAGAGATGAATAAATTCCTGGAAAAATGCAACCCTCCTATCTTAAATCAGGAAGAATTAGATACCCTGAACACACCAATAATAAGCAGCAAGATTGAAGTGGTAATTTAAAAATTACAACAAAAAAAAGTCCAGGACCAGATGGATTCACAGCATAATTCTACCAGACATTCAAAGAAGAATTGGTACCAATCCTTTTGACACTATTCCACAAGATAGAGAAAGAAGGAACCCTCCCTAATAATTCGTAATTCATTCTGTGAAGCTAGCATCACCCTAATACCAAAACCAGGAAAGGACATAACCAAAAAAGAAAACTAAAGACTGATATCCTTGATGAGCATAGATGCTAAAATCCTTAACAGAATACTAGCTAACCGAATCCAACATCATATCAAAAAGATAATCCACCATGATCAAGTGTGTTTCATGCCAGGGATGCAGGGATGGTTTAACATATCCAAGTCAATAAATGTGATACACCACATAAACAGAATTAAAACAAAATCACATGATCATGTCAATAGATGCAAAAAAAGCATTTGACAAAACTCAGCATCCCTTTATGATTAAAACTCTCAACAAAATTGGCATACAAGGGACATACTTTAATGCAATAAAAGCCATCTATAACAAACCCACAGACAACATACTGAGTGGGGAAAAGTTGAAAGCATTTCCTGTGAGCATGGGGAAAAGACAAGGATGCCCACTCTCACCACTCCTCTTCAACATAGTACTGGAAGTCCTGGCCAGAGCAATCAGACAAGAGAAAGAAATAAAAGGCATCCAGATCAGTAAAGAGGAAGTCATATTGTCACTGTTTGCTGATGATATGATCGTTTACCATGAAAATCCTAAGGACTCCTCTGGAAAGCTCCTATAACTGATAAAATAATTCAGCGAAGTTTCCGGATATGAGATTAATGTACAAAAATCAGTAACTCTTCTATGCACCAATAGCAACCAAGCAGAGAATGAAATCAAGAACTTAACTTTTTTTTACAATAGCTGCAATAAAGTAAATAAAATACTCAGGAATATACCTAACAAAGGAGTCGAAAGACTTCTACAAGAAAAACTACAAAACAGTGCAGAAAGAAATCATAGATGCCACAAACAAATGGAAACACATCCCATGCTCATGGATGGGTAGAATCAATATTGTGAAAATATTGCCAAAGCAATCTACAAATTCAATGCAATCACCATCAGAATACCACCATCATTCTTCACAGAATTAAAAAAACAAAAAAAAAATTATAAAGATCATATGGAACCAAAAAAGAGCCCGCATAGCCAAAGCAATACTAAACAAAAAGAACAAATCTGGAGACATCACACTACCTAATTTCAAACTATACTATAGAGTCATAGTAACCAAAACAGTGTGGTACTGGTATAAAAATAGGCACATAGACCAATGGAACAGAATAGAGAACCCAGAAATAAACCCAAATACTTACAGCCAACTGATCTTCAACAAAGCAAAGAAAAACATAAAAGGCCAAGGCGCGGTGGCTCAAGCCTGTAATCCCAGCACTTTGGGAGGCTGAGACGGGCGGATCACGAGGTCGGGCGATCAAGACCATCCTGGCTAACATGGTGAAACCCCGTCTCTACTAAAAAAAAAAAATACAAAAAACTAGCCAGGCAAGGTGGCAGGCACCTGTAGTCCCAGCTACTCGGGAGGTTGAGGCAGGAGAATGGCATAAACCCAGGAGGCGGAGCTTGCAGTGAGCTGAGATCCGGCCACTGCACTCTAGCCTGGGCGACAGAGCGAGACTCCGTCTCAAAAAAAACAAAAAGAAAAACATAAAGAGGGGCAAGAACACTCTTTTCAACAAATGGTGCTGGGATAATTATCTATTCACATATAAGGAAACGGAA
>NW_016804151.1:2843677-2850509 GCF_001698545.2 Rhinopithecus bieti
CTCAAAAAAAACAAAAAGAAAAACATAAAGAGGGGCAAGAACACTCTTTTCAACAAATGGTGCTGGGATAATTAGCTAGCCACATATAAGGAAACGAAACTGGATCCTCATCTCTCACATTATACAAAAATCAACTCAAGATGGATTAAGGACTTAAACCCTAAGACCTGAAACTGTAAAAATTATAGAAGATAACATTGCAAAAACCCTTCTTGATATTGGCTTAGGCAAGGATTTCATGACCAGAAACCCAAAAGCAAATGCAATAAAAACAAAAGATAAATAGCTGGGACCTAATTAAACTGAAGAGCTGTTGCATGGCAAAAGGAACAGTCAGCAGAGTAAACAGACAACCCACAGAGTGTGAGAAAATCTTCGCAATCTATACATCTGAAAAACAACTAATACCTGGAATCTACAACGAACTCAAGTCAGTGAGAAAAAAAATCCTATCAAAAAGTGGGCTTAGGACATGAATAAACAGTTCTCAAAAGAAGATATACAAATTGCCAACAAACATGAAAAAATGCTTAACATCACAATGATCAGGGAAATGCAAATGAGAACCACAATGTGATACCACCTTACTCCTGCAAGGATGGCCATAATAAAAAAATCAAAAACCAGTAGATGTTGGCGTGGATGCTGTGAACAGGGAACACTTCTACACTGCTGGTGGCAATGTAAACTAGTACAGCCACTATGGAAAACAGTGCAGAGATTCCTTAAAGAACTAAAAGTAGAACTACCATTTGATCCAGTAATCCCACTACTGGGTATCTACCCAGAGGAAAAGAAGTCATTAATCAAAAATGATACTTGTACACGCACGTTTCTAGCAGCCCAATTCACAATTGCAAAATCATGGAAGCAAACCAAATGCCCATCAATCAATGAGTGGATAAAGAAACTGTGGTGTATATAGATGATGGAATACTATGCAGCCATAAAAAGGAATGAATTAACAGCATTTGCAGTGACCTGGATGAGATTAGAGACTATTATTCTAAGCGACGCAACTCAGAATGGAAAACCAAACATCGTATGTTCTCACTGATATGTGGGAGCTAAGCTATGAGGACTCAAAGGCATAAGAATGATGCAATGTACTTTGGGGACTTGGGGGGAAGAGTGGGAGGGGGTTGAGGGATAAAAGATTACACATATGGTGCCATGTATACTGATGCATGCACTAAAATCTCATAAATCACCACTAAGGAATTTACTCATGTAACTAAATACCACGTGTACCCCGATACCCCAATAACTTATGGGGGAAAAAAAAAGAACACATCACAGTTAAAAAAAATCGATGGGTTAAAGAAATAAGAGTAGAAATAGCTAAATGTTTATACTTTAACAATTTAGCCTATGTATATCAAAATGGATAGAATGCAACTAAGGTGGTACCCAGAGGGAAATTTACATGAATTTTAGCTTAGATACATTAATATAACTTATATGCATTTGGAAATAAGAAAGATACAAAATAAATGAATCATGCTTTTAAATCGTTACTAAAAAAGCAATAAAACCCAACAAACAGAAGAAATCAATGAAATTGAAAAAAGAAGATATAACTACAAAAAGAGTAATTTGATAGTATTTTTAAAAATTAAGCATACTCTGCTGGGCACGGTGGCTTACACTTGTAATCCCAGCTCTTTGGGAGGCCAAGGTGGGTGGATCACGAGGTGAGGAGATCAAGACAATCCTGGCTAACACGGTGAAACCCCGTCTCTACTAAAAATACAAAAAAATGAGCCGGGTGTTGTGACAGGCGCCTGTAGTCCCAGCTACTCAGGAGGCTGAGGCAGGAGAATGGCGTGAACCCAGGAGGCGGAGTGTGCAGTGAGCCAAGATTGCGCCACTGTACCCCAGCCCGTGCAACAGAGCCAGACTCCATCTCACAAAAAAAAAAAAAAAAAAATTAAGCATACTATTTGCTACAGTAATTCTACCTATCACCCATTCACACAAAGAGAAATGTACAAGGATGAACATTGTTTTTAATTGCAAAATATCAGAAACAGCATAAGGGGTATATCAGTAGGAATATAATTAAATAATGTATAACACATATAATAGTAAAATAATTAAAAAGAAAAATCTGGAGCTATATTAGCATAAATAGATTTCAAAAAATGTTGAGGAAAAAAGCAGTGCCTACTGTGTGGTATTATTTATGTGAAGAAAACATGCTTGCATATAAAGAAATACATATATGTGGATGCATATATACCTATATATATTTTACTGAAAAGTCTTGAAGGATATATGCCAAATCAAAATGTGAAGAGACCAAAATTCAGGTGGAACTCAAGGAGGGATTTAGCTTTATCAATAATATTCTGATTTTTTAAAAGAAAATATATTCATACATAAAAAATAAAAACACAAACCAGATTTTCAAATGTTTTAGTTGTTATTAATCAGCCCATACTTAGGGGAAAGAATATATATCGTATAAATCCGTGGATTTAGAATATGTAAACATAGCCAAGCATCCTTTGTGTAATACAAACTCTCCTCTTGGTATGTTCTTTTCAGGTATGACCCCAAAACAAACCAGTGGAGCAGTGATGTGGCCCCTACAAGCACCTGCAGGACAAGTGTTGGTGTAGCAGTACTTGGAGGCTTTCTCTATGCTGTGGGTGGCCAGGATGGCGTGTCTTGCCTCAACATTGTTGAGAGGTGATTTTTTTTTAAGTCATTTTCTGTATTTTTATTTTAAAGAACATAGAGCTCTTTAAAAGAAACAAGTACAGGCCGGGCATGGTGGCTCACACCTACAATCCTAGCACTTTGGAACGCCAAGGCAGGTGGATTGCTTGAGCTCAGGAGTTCAAGATCAGCCTAGGCAACATGGTGAGATTAAAAAAAAAAAAAAAAAAAAAAAAAAAAAAAAAAAAAAAAATTAGCCGGGCATGGCGGTGCATGCCTGTAGTCCCAGCTACTTGTGGGGCTGAGGCGAGAGGATCACTTGAGCCCAGGAAGTTGAGGCTGCAATGAGCTGAGATCATGCCACTGCACTCCAGCCTGGGTACAAAGTGAGACCCTGTATCCAGGAAAAAAAAAGAAAAGAAACAAGTGCAGCTGAATTTAGGACATTGGAGGATCCACTATTCAGTGGCTTTCCCATAGGCTTTCAGGAAAAAGTCTTTAGTTGATCTTAAAGTCTAGGAAAATGAAAGATCTAAAAAAAGTTTTTTTTTAATTAACAAAAATTGTATATATTCATAGTGCACAGCATGATGTTTTGAAATATGTATAGCTGGTGGAATGGCTAAATCAAGCTAATTAACATATTTATTACCTCACATACTTATGATTTATTTGTGGTGAGAACACTTAAAATCTACTCTCAAGTGTATAATACATTGTTATTAACTATAGTTACTATGTTGTACATTAGAGTCCTTGAATTTATTCCTTCTCTCTAACTGAAATTTTGTATTCATTTACCAAGATTTCCTCACTGCCCCTCATCTTGCCAGCCCCTGGTAACCACCATTCTACTCTCTACTTCCATGAGTTCAGCTTTTTTAGATTCCTTATATAAGTGAGATCATGCAATATTTGTCTATGTGTAGCTTGTTTCACTTAATGTCCTCCAGGTTTATCCATGCCATCACAAATGCCAGGATTTCTTTCTTTTTTAAGACTGAATAGTATTCTATTCATATATGCCATATTTTCTGTATCCATTCATCTGTTGAGGTACATTTAGCTTAACTTCATATCTTGTCTATTGTAAATAATGCTGCAATGAATATGAAAGTACAGGTATCTTCAACATACTTATTTCCATTGAATATATGCTTAGTAGTGGGATTACTGGATCATATGATAGTTGTATTTTTAGTTTTTCGAGGAACCTCTATACTGTTTTCTGTAATGGCTATACTAGTTTACATTCTCATCAATAGAGTGCAAGGGTTTCCTTTTCTCCATATTCTTGCCAATATTTATTATCTTTCTTTTTTTATATAGTAGCCATTCTAACAAGTGTGACATGATATTTCTTTGTGATTTTAATTTGCATTTCCCTGATGATCAGTGATATTGAGCATTTTCTCATATACTTAGCCATTTGTATGTGTTCTTTTGAAAAATATCTGTTCAGGTCCTTTGTCCATTTTTAAATCAGATTGTTTGTTTTGTTGCTGTTGAGTTGTTTAAGTTCCTTATATATTTTCAGTATTAACCTTCTATGAGATGTATGGTTTGCAAATATATTTTCCCACTCTGTAGATTGTCTCTTCACTCTGTTGATTGTTTCCTTTGCCATGCAGAAGCCTTTTAGTTTGACATAATCTTACTTTTTTTGCTTTTGTTGCCTGTGCTTTGGGGCACATAACCTGAGTTTTTCAACTGCCACGTTGATTGTACCTAACATTGAAATGTTAGAAATGTATTTCAGATTACATTCTGTATATATCAAGCATACCACTTGTGAAATCTGTTCTGATTGTTTTCCCGAATCTACCTGGAGTGTACTTAATGCATGACTCTACTCAGACTTCCCTCAGAGAAATCATTAAGTAATAATACTTTGTATAGGACATCTGATAAAAAGCTTAAAGTATTTTGTATATAGACTCTCATTAATCATTGAAATATGCTTAGGGAAATCTAGGTGGGCTGCCATAGTCACTTTATACTAGTGTACAAATAGTTAATTTTGGTGGAACAGATTTTGTTCTTAATTTCTTCTGTCAGATTTTAGAGTCTCATGTGCTATGATTACTGATAAGAACATATATTTCATCCTTACTTCTTAAAAAGAAATGAGTCATGACTCTAAAATTTTTGAGGTAGCATTTACTAGTTTACCATGTATATGTTGAAAAGTTTAACTGTTGTCAGTACAGATAAAATAGAAGATAACTCTTGAAAGCTATGCCAGTTCCCTTTTATCTCTCTGTCAAGATTTTTTCACTTTCAAAACTCAGTACAGGAGGTTAGCAGCAGTGATGGCATAGTTTTTTAATATCTCCAAATACCCACGTAAAAACAGATAGAGTAATAGATAGCAAAGCTAAAAACCTATGTACTAGTTCTGGAGATTGGAGTTACACAACAATGTGAATATACTTAACACTACTAAACAGTTAAAACATGGTTAAGATGGTAAATTTTATGTTATGTGTATTTTACCACAATTTAAAAATCAGAACCTGTGAACAAAATTAAAGACAAAAGTAAAGGAAAGGATATCCTCACAAACTCCAAAACACAAATGGGCAAAGACAAACTACCATTAGCCACAAGACCTGCATGGTATTAGTATCTTCAGGAGAAATCAGAAAGAAGCAATTGGATGTCTGACAGATCTAAGAACAAAAGAACCTCAAACTAGCTAATACATAGTCACAAGAAATCACAAGGGGAAAATTTATCAGCAACTGAAACTAGACCAGTTTTGTCCACTGCCAGAGAGTGTAAGTGCAAGACCTCAATAAGACCTGAAGGATTTAGAAGAAGGTTTCTCAACCTCAGCACTACTGGCGTTTTGGGTCAGACAATTCTTTGTTGTAGGGGACTGTCCTGTGCATTGTAGGATGTTTAACAGCATCCATAGCCTCTACCAACTAAGTACCAGAAGCACATGCCTGGTTGTGATAACCAAAAATGTCTCCAAACATTGCCAGATGTTACCTAGGGGATGAAAAGGGGGGATGAAGGGGAAAAAATAACACCTGGTTGGGAACCAGCTGGGTTAGAGCCATCTAGTCCCTGGGAACTCTCAAAACTGACCAGCCAGGATAACCTTCCAGGTCAGGACTCTACACTGAGGAGAAACTTCTGGGAGTAGAATCAAAATTAAGCAGGATGAGGGCAACAGATGCCTTTGTTTTCCTTGAAAAGAGAAAGCCAAGACAAAAGTAAGGCAGTGAATAGTAAATCACTGGGCTAGGTGCTGTGGCTCACACCCATAATCCCAACACTTTGGGAGGCCTAGGTGGGAGGGTTGCTTGAGTCCAGGATTTCAAAACTAGCATGCGCAACACAGTGAGACCTTGTCTCTCCAAAAAATAAAAAAATTAGCCAGGTGTAGTGGCACATGCCTGTGGTCCCAGTTACTCAGGAGGCTGAGGTGAGAGGATTGCTGGGAGGTCAAGGCTACAGTGAGCCATGATCGCTCCACTGCACCCCAGCGAGGGTAATAGAGTTAGACCCTGTCTCAGAAAAAAATAAAATAAAATAAAATAAAATAAAATTTAAGGATACCCCATTCTTTATGATGTGATTATTTCACATTGCATACATGTATCAAAACATCTCATATACCCCATAAATATATACACAAAATTAAAATAAAAAAATTTAAGTAAAATCTCTGAAGGCAAGGCACTGTATTTTTTAATACTACTTTAAAAAAAGAAGGAGCTCCACAAAGTTAGAAAACTATTACAAACCAAACCACTCACCCCTATTTCTAAAAGTTCAGGAAAACTCACTTCATGTAAAAATGAAATAGCAAAGTATTGAGATTAGATTCCATACAAAGTTAGTATAAGAAGAGAGAATAAGCAGCAGAATAACATCTCTACAGACAATAAAAGCACACTAGAAAGACACACCTACACATCAAAACCTTAACTGTTTCAAAATGTGATAAAAGACATTAAGGAAATGATACAAGATATGAAACTACATAAATCAGAAGTAGAAAAATTCAGAAGTGAAGTGACAGAACTCAGAAAAGTATTAGAAATGAAAGGAAAAATCATTTCAGAATGAAGATTAAAGGAGAATAAGCAAAACAGATAATGCCCTAAGACAAATAGATGTCGAAAAGAGCAAATTTTTTTTTTTTTTTTTTTTT
>NW_016804151.1:2852942-2856467 GCF_001698545.2 Rhinopithecus bieti
AAATATTTTAAGGTCAAAAGAAATCAAGGGCGGGCACAGTGGCTCATGCCTGTAATTCCAGCACTTTGGGAGGCTGAAGGGGTGGGGGGGGGGTGGAGCACCTGAGGTCAGGAGTTCAAGACCAGCCTGACTAACATGGTGAAACCCCGTCTCTACGAAAAATACAGAATTAGCCCGATGTGGTGGCAGGCACCTGTAATCCCAGCTGCTTGGGAGGCTTGAACCCAGGAGGTGGAGGTTGCAGTGAGCCGAGATCGCGCCATTGAGCTCCACCCTGGTCATCAAGAGCAGAACTCTCTCTCAAAAAATAAATAAATAAATAAATAAAAATCAAGAGAGCATTTGAGAGATAGCAACAAATATTGAAAATAGGTAAAAATCTATTATACAGGTCATAGCAGTCCTTAAAGAAGAAAACCAAAACAGCAAAACAGAACGAATATTAAGAACTGTAATTCAAAATTACTTTCCTGTAATTAAAAAAAATTGAAACTTTTTTGAAAGAATACATTATATCCTTCAAATATTGACCCAGAACACCAAGACATATGCAATAACATGACTGTACCTTAAAGAAAAAATTATTTAGGTATCTACAAAAAAGTACATGTTACTTATAAGGAAAAGAAACTTAGATTATCATCTGGCTTTTTAAAAGTAGTACTTCATGCCAGAAGAAAATAGAATGGCATGTTTTAGATATTCAAGAAAAATGTGAGCCAAGCATTTTATACCTTGAGAAACCGACTTTGAAGTACAAAGGGCACAGACAGCTGTTATCAACATGTAAGAGATTAGGGAATCTTGTTCTCTTGAGCCCTGTAGGAGAACAAACTTCAGATAGAATTACTAGAAAGACATTGACAGAAGGGCTGGACCACATGGTTCACACCTGTAATCCCAGCACTTTGGGAGGCCGAGACAGGCGGATCACGAGGTCAGGAGATCGAGACCATCCTGGCTAACATGGTGAAACCCATCTCTACTAAAAAATACAAAATCTAGCCGGGCGAGGTGGCGGGCGCCTGTAGTCCCAGCTACTCGGGAGGCTGAGGCAGGAGAATGGCGTGAACCTGGGAGGCAGAGCTTGCAGTGAGCTGAGATCCGGCCACTGCACTCCAGCCTGGGCGACAGAGCCAGACTCCGTCTCAAAAAAAATAAAAAATAAAAACATAAAAGGGAGAGAGTGTAGCATGCTCTAGCTATGTACTCAATCCTTGTAAATGTAGTACAAAGAAGAGGTATGCAAAAAGGAATTTTAATTGTTCTAAGGGGTATTAGTGATAATATTGCTATTCTGCTATGTGTATAAATGTAGAATAAAGGAAATGAGTGTGGATTATTCTAATTCTGTTCTCTCCTTTGTCCTTGAAAACCAGAGTGTGGAGGTAGAAGAAGAAAAGGTTGTAAAATAGAAGTTAAATAAAGTATCTTGTAGTCCTGAGTATGAATTTGAACTAAATTCTTCTTTTGAAAAAATTTCTATATATTCTAGCTTGTCAACTGAGAAAGCCTAGAAATAAAGTGTCAGTGAACATCTCTCCTTCCAGATTGTATCTTGAAATTTTATTTCCCACTTAAACCAGAGCTTTGGAAAAATGTCTGATTCTAGGTTTAGAACAGGAAATGTGCAGATGAGTCTGTACCCTCTTGTCATACCAAATAGCAAGCAAGCTGTCAGAGACTGCTAAGAGTCAAAAATTCAAAAAGACTCAGCCAACTTGAAGATGTTCCCACTGACCAAAGATAAGATAATTTCAGCTTTAAAAGCTATAATTGCAATAGATTGAAATCCAATAAATACACTTAAATCTATGAGTTCTTAATGTTAAATTTTTTAAGACTAATTATTGCCTTTGGAAGATCATAGGGAACAAATTTATTATCTCAAAACATGTAAATAAAGTGAAAGAAGAGAGCATATATCTTGCCTTTCTTATATGAACTGTATTATTATATCAATTGAGTAACCAAATAGTAGATAAAAGGATTGTTTCTTTATAAAATTATCCCAATAAAATAAAATAAGTGATAGAATATTATCATTTTGAAACACTCAGTAAATTAGTGTATCTAGACATTGATAAACAGCTGCTAACATACCACCTTCTGTAGTCTTGTTAAAGGAACCAAACATAGTCTGATCAAAGTTCTAGATCCAACTACCAGTTTGCCCAACATAAAAAGGACAGAGCAACAGATTGAACTGCACTATGAATGTACAGTCAACCAAATCCATATTATGGGGAAAATTGTCATACACTCTAGGTTCTAAGATGAATTGCAGGGAGGAAAAGGAATGGAGGGAAAACCTGTAGATAATAAGAGACTCTTTAATTTTTTTAGAGACAGTGTCTCACTCTGTCACCCAGGCTGGAGTGCAGTGGTGCAATAATAGCTCACAACTGTCTCAAGCAATCCCTGCCTCAGCCTCCCAAGCAACTGGGACTGCAAGTGAACACCACCATGACTGGCTAATTTTTTTTCCCATTTTTTTATAGAGATAAGGTCTCTCTGTGTTGACCAGGCAGGTCTTGAACTCAAACTCGTGGCCTCAAGCAGTCCTCCAGCCTTAGCCTTCCAAAGTGCTGGGATTACAGGTATGAACCACCACACTCAGCCTTTAATTTTATTTTTATTTATTTATTTATTTAAGTCTCAGCCAGGCACAGTGACTCACCTGTAATCCCAGTGCTTTGGGGGGCTGAGGTGAGAGGATTGCTTGAGGCCAGGAGTTTGAGACTAGCCTGGTCAACACAGCAAGACCCCTATTTTTAAATAAATATTAATGAAAATTTTTCTAAATGTAATGTTAAGTAAGACTGAAGTGTCTAGGGATGACACTTGAGTGATAAAACGATAAACACAAGGAAGTGATAACTGTTAAAAGTCAGGATAATGGTTATTTGTGGAGAGGAGAAGATAGAGACTGGAAAAGGACACATTGCAGGGCTTCCAGAGTGGCATGCAAAGTTCTTTTTCTTGGCTTGGGTGGTGTTTACAAGGGGGCTTTCCTGATAATAACTCTTAAACTATACATTTATTTTGTGTGGCTCTCTGTATTTGAGTTTTATTTTATAATAAAAGGTTGTTTCAAAGAACTATGCAAAAGACTTCTACTTCCAAATAGGATATAGTAGAGAGTAACAGCCATCACCCCACTACAACAACTAGGAAAAAAAGACAAATTACAAAATCATTTTAAAATTCATCAGAGGCATTTCAAAGTAATGACCAGATGAACTAAAATTCCATTGAAGAAAGAGCCTGTATTGCCGGCTGGGCGCGGTGGCTCATGCCTGTAATCCCAACACTTTGGGAGGCCCAGGCGGGCGGATCATGAGGTCAGGAGATCGAGAGCATTCTAGCTAACATGGTGAAACCCCGTCTCTAATAAAATACAAAAAATTAGCCAGGCGAGGTGGCGGGCACCTGTAGTCCCCACTGCTCAGGAGGCTGAGGCAGGAGAATGGCGTGAACCCAGGAGGTGGAGTTTGCAGTGAACTGAGATTGTGCCACTGCACT
>NW_016804151.1:2857250-2875033 GCF_001698545.2 Rhinopithecus bieti
GCTTTCCTGATAATAACTCTTAAACTATACATTTATTTTGTGTGGCTCTCTGTATTTGAGTTTTATTTTATAATAAAAAGGTTGTTTCAAAGAACTATGCAAAAGACTTCTACTTCCAAATAGGATATAGTAGAGAGTAACAGCCATCACCCCCACTACAACAACTAGGAAAAAAAGACAAATTACAAAAATCATTTTAAAATTCATCAGAGGCATTTCAAAG
Organism: Rhinopithecus bieti; assembly: GCF_001698545.2. NCBI lineage: Eukaryota > Metazoa > Chordata > Mammalia > Primates > Cercopithecidae > Rhinopithecus > Rhinopithecus bieti. The sequence continues at coordinate 2,857,474 of NW_016804151.1, forward strand.
TAATGACCAGATGAACTAAAATTCCATTGAAGAAAGAGCCTGTATTGCCGGCTGGGCGCGGTGGCTCATGCCTGTAATCCCAACACTTTGGGAGGCCCAGGCGGGCGGATCATGAGGTCAGGAGATCGAGAGCATTCTAGCTAACATGGTGAAACCCCGTCTCTAATAAAAATACAAAAAATTAGCCAGGCGAGGTGGCGGGCACCTGTAGTCCCCACTGCTCAGGAGGCTGAGGCAGGAGAATGGCGTGAACCCAGGAGGTGGAGTTTGCAGTGAACTGAGATTGTGCCACTGCACAAAATAAAAAAAAAAAAAAAAAAAAAAAAAAAAAAAAGAGCCTGTGTTATGTGAGCTGAGGTCATAGGTTGTTTTCTTCTTTCCTTGGGACATTTTCCAAGTCTGAGTGTAGAAAATAGCTTAATAAAAATAGCTTAATAGCTGGCACAGATATAAATTCTAAGATGTTTTTCTAATGACTAAGTAAAATGTTAGATTTTCATTGCGCATTTGACTATAGCAAGTCTGTGTACTCAGTATATCTTTAGTGTGATTTCAGAGCTTATGAAAAAGGCTTCAGTTAATAAGAACAAGCATACAGTCTGGTTTCCCTCACTACAGGTATGATCCGAAGGAGAACAAGTGGACTCGGGTAGCTTCTATGAGTACCAGAAGACTAGGTGTGGCTGTGGCTGTGTTAGGAGGGTTCTTATATGCTGTAGGTGGCTCTGACGGGACATCTCCACTCAACACAGGTTAGTCCCTCCCAAAGGCAATCATGTTACCCAAAAGCAGAATGTTTTCCTGGAGAGTCCTCCTACAAAAAGTGTAGAAACTCCAGGTTATCCTATAACTTATTAGGAAAATGCTTGATTTTCCCTCCAGCAGAGTGCAGCTCTCAGCTCTTCCTCAGCTCCTACTGTAGTCATATTCTGAGTACATTCCCCAAATATTTGTTTCTTCCCCTGCTTTACAAGCTGCTGGAAATGTATAATGAATTTTAAAAACTACTTTCTTATATACTTTCTTATATAAGTAGTTCCTTTTCCTCCATCACAACTTCTCCTCAAAAAAACCCACAACATACTCTATATTATAATCTAAGAATAAATAAAAGCTTAGAACTACAAATTCATTTGTTTGGGTTTTGTTTTGTTTTGTTTTATGATAGGGTCTCGCTCTGTCACCCAGGCTGGAATCCAGTGGCATGATCTTGGCTCACTGCAACCTCCAGGGCTCAAGCAGTCCTCCCACTTCAGCCTCCTGAGTAGCTGGGATTATAGGTGTGTGCCACCAGGCCTGGCTGATTTTTGTGTTTTTAGTAGAGATGGAGTTTCGCCGTGTTGCCCAGGCTGGTCTCAAACTCCTGAGCTCAAGTGATCCACCCACCTCAGCCTCCTAAAGTGCTGGAATTATAAGCGTGAGCCACTGCACCTGGCCTGGTTTGTTATTCCTTTCTATTTAGATATTATGGGTATTTTTGCCTAAGGATATTGTCAATATGACAGTCACACCAGATTCATTATCACATGTCTTCTCTTCAGAAGCTTAAAATGCACTATGCTATAGGGAAGGAATACAGGAGTACAGAAGTTGTCTGATTATGATGATAAATTATTAGTACTGAATGGTGCTTATTGATCATGTAGTCAGGCTCCCCATTGAATGATAAGGAGAGTGAGGCTGAGAGTCATGTAGCTAATTAGTCATTTAGATAAAACTAGAACCAGAGTATCTGGATCCCAACACATGCCCTTTCCACTGTACCATACCTAGAAGAAACCAGCCCCTGATGAGAGTATATGTGGTATTGTCCAAAGGTATACAAATCCTTCTCAGAAGCAAAAATCAGATCATGTGTTGAAAATATGTTATCACAAAGTATCAGTGGCTATAAAGAAAACTGGAGGTGAGAGGAAATAGTTGAATGCTCACTTACTGGTTTTTCTTTTCCCTACAGTGGAACGTTACAATCCTCAGGAAAACAGATGGCACACTATAGCCCCTATGGGGACCCGGAGGAAACACCTAGGCTGTGCAGTGTATCAGGACATGATCTATGCTGTAGGAGGTAGAGATGACACTACAGAGCTGAGCAGTGCTGAGAGATACAACCCCAGAACCAACCAGTGGTCTCCAGTGGTGGCCATGACATCACGCCGTAGTGGAGTAAGTGGAGTTATGGGCACTTAGGTTGCTTCCAAATCTTGGCTATTAATAGTGCTGCAATAAACATGGGAGTGCAGATATCTCTTCAATATACTGATTTCCTTTCTTTGGGGTATATACCTAGCAATTAGATTGCTGGATCATATGATATTTCTATTCTTAGTTTTTTGAGGAACCTCCAAACTGTTGTACTAATTTACATTTTCACCAGCAGTGTAGGAGGGTTCCCTTTTCTCTACATCTTTATCAGCAATCATTATGGCCTGACTTTTGGATAAAAACCATTTTAACTGGGGTGAGATGACATCTCATTGTAATTTTCATTTCCATTTCTCTAGTGATCAGATGTTGAGCACCTTTTCATATACCTGTCTGCTATTTTTATGCCTTCTTTGGAGAAAGGTCTATTCAGATCTTTTGCCCACTTTTTAATTGGATTATTTGATTTTTTTCTATTGAGTTGTTTGAGCCCTTATATATTCTAGTTATTAATCCCTTGTCAGATGGGTAGTTTTCTCCCATTCAGTGGGTTGTCTCTTCATTTTGTTGGTTGTTTCCTTTGCTGTGCAGAAGCTTTTTGACTTAATGTGATCCCATTTGTCTATTTTTTCTTTGGTTGCCTGTGCTTGTGGAGTATTACTGAAAAAAATCTTTGCCCAGACCAATGTCCTGGAAAGTTTCCCCAGTGTTTTCTTTTAGCAGTGTCATTGTTTGAGGCCTTAGATTTAAGGCTTTACTTCATTTTAATTTGATTTTTGTATATGGCAAAAAATGGAGTCTAGTTTGATTCTGCATATAGATACCCAGTTTTCCCAGCACCATTAATTGAAGAGATTGTCCTTTCCCCAATGTACGTTCCTGGCACCTTTGTCAAAAAAACAGTTTGCTGTAAATGTATAGGTTTATTTCTGGGTTCTCCATTCTTTTCCATTGGTCTGTGTGTCTGTTTTTATGCTAGTCTCATACTGTTTTGGTTACTGTAGCTCTTTAGTATAATTTGAAGTCAGATAATGTGATTCCTCCAGTTTTGGTCTTGTTGCTCAAGATAGCTTTGGCTATTCTGGGTCTTTGTGGTTGCCTATAAATTTTAGGATTTTTTTTTTCTATTTCTGTGAAGACTGTCATTGGTATTTTGGTAGGGATTGCATTGAATCTGTAGATTGTTTTGGATAGTACGGACATTTTAACAATATTGATTCTTCCAATCCATGAACATGGAATGTCTTTTCATTTTTGTGTGTCCTCTTCAATTTCTCGCATCAGTGTTTTCTAGTTTTCATCATATTTTTCACTTCTTTGGTTCAGTTTATTCCTAGGTATTTTATTTTATTTATAGTTATTGTAAATAGGATTACTTTCTTGATTTCTTTTTCAGATTGTTTGCTGTTGGCATATAGAAATGCTACTGATTTTTGTATCTTGATTTTGTATCCTGCAGCTTTGCTGAATTTATCAGTTCTAATAGTTTTTTGGTGGAGTCTTTAGGTTTTTCCAAATATAAGATCATACTGTCTGCAAAGAAGAATAACTTGACTTCTTCCTTTCCAATTTGAATGCCCTTTATTTCTTTCTTTTGTCCTGTTGCTCTAGCTAGGACTTCCAGTACTATACTGAATAACAGTGGTGAAAGTGCGCATGCCTGTCTTGTTCCAGATCTTAGATGAAAGGCTTTCCATTTTTCTCCATTGTAAATTATGCTACTGTGGGTCTGTCATATATGGTTTTTATTGTGTTGAGGTATGTTCCCTCTATACCCAGTTTTTTAAAGGTTTTATCATGAAGGGATTCTTACTTTTATCAAATGCTTTTTCAGCATCAATTGAAATGATTATTTGGTTTTTGTCCTTCATTCTGTTGATATGATGTACCACACTGATTGATTTGCATATGTTGAACCATTCTTGCATCCCTGGGATAATTTCTGCCTGGTCATGATGAATGATCTTTCTAATGTGTCACTGAATTCAGTTTGCTGGGATTTTGTTGAAGATTTTTGCATCATTGTTCATGGAGGATATTGGACTGTAGTTTTCTTTTTTTGATGTGTCTTTGTCTGGTTTGGGTATCAGGGTAATACTGGCCTCCTAAAGTGAGTTTGGAAGTGTTCCCTCTTCCTCTATGTTTGGAGTAGTTTGATAGGATTGGTATTAGTTCTTCTTTAAATATTTCATAAGATTCAGCAGTGAGGCCATTGGGTCCTGGGCTTTTCTTTGTTGGGAGATTATTTTTTTTTCTTTTCTTTTCTTTCATTATACTTTAAGTTCTAGGGTACATGTGCACAATGTGCAGGTTTGATACATAGGTCTACATGTGCCATGTTGGTTTGCTGCACCCATCAACTCGTCATTTACATTAGGTATTTTTCTTAATGCTATCACTCCCCCAGTCCCCCACTCCCCTACAGGCCTTGGTATGTGATGTCCCCCACCCTGTGTCTAAGTGATATCATTGTTCAATTCTGCTGGGAGATTTTTTATTACAGCTTTGATCTCATTACTTTTTTGTTTTGTTTTGAGATAGGGTCTGGGGCTGTCACCAAGGTTGGAGTGCAGTGATACAGTGTTGGCTCACTGCATCCTCCACCTCCCAGGCTCAAACCATCCTTCCACCTTAGTCTCCCCATTAGCTGGGACTACAGGTGCACACCACCATGCCCAGCTAATTTTTGTTTTTTGTTTTTTTGTTTTTTGGTAGAGTTGGGGTTTCGCCATGTTGCCCAGGCTGGTCTCAAACTCCTTGGCTCAAGCAATCTATTCACCTCAGCCTCCCAAAGTGCTGAGATTACAGGCATGAGCCACCACACTCAGCCTCATTACTTATTATTGGTCTGTTCCAGTTTTGGATTTCTTCATGGGTCAATCTTGGTAGGTTGTATGTGTCTAGGAATTTATCTGTTTCTTCTAGATTTTCCAATTTATTGGCATATATTTGTTCATAATAGCCTCTAATTATCCTTTGAATTTCTGTGGTATCAGTTGTAATGTCTCCTTTTTATTCTCTGATTGTATTTATTTGGGCCTTCTCTCCTTTTTCTTAGTCTGCCTAAAGGTTTGTTGATTTTGTTTATCCTTTCAAAAGTCAACTTTTCATTTCATTGATCTTTTGTGTTTTTTTCACTTGAATTTCATTAATTTCTGCTCTGATCTTTATTGTTTCTTCTACTCATTTTGGATTTGGTTCTTTTCTAGTTCTTTAAGATGCATTGTTAGGTTATTTGAAGTTTTTGTACTTTTTTGACGTAGGCTCTTATTGCTATAAACTTTCCTTTTACTTTCACTTTATTTCTAAAACCACTTTATAGGTTTTGGTATGTTGTTTTTCCATTTTCATTTGTTTCAAGAAATTTTTAATTTCTTCATTTCTTCATTGACCCACTGGTCATTCAGGATGCTTTTAGGTAAATCAAGCCCTGCTAATTTGACACTAGAAAATAATGAATTTCTTTTGATTACTTTTATCTCATGTAGTTTAAAATTTTATGTCCAGTCATATCTTTAATTAGAGAATAATTTTTTAGGATTTCTCTTTTTTTTTTTTTTTTTTTTGAGAAGGAGTTCTCACTCTGTCACCCAGGCTGGAGTGCAGTGGCACAATCTCAGCTCACTGCAACTTCCACCTCCCAGGTTCAAGCAGTTCTCCTGCCTCAGCCTCCCAAGTAGCTGGGACTACAGGCACATGCCACCATGTCCAGCTAACTTTTGTATTTTTAGTAGAGATGGGGTTTCACCATGTTAGCCAGGCTGGTCTCGAACTCCTGACTTCAGGTGATCCAGCCCCCTCAGCCTCCCAAAGTGCTGGGATTACAGGCATAAGCCACTGTGTCTGGCTTTTATGATTTATCCTGTATCCGTTGCTTTTCTGAAACAATCTCCCCAAATTATCTACTACCTTATCTAAATTAATATTAGATCTATATATTGCAACCTAATGTTTCTAGCTAATAGTCTAAGTAGTTGGATACTAATACAAATGTTTAGGCAAAAATACATCTGGCCCCACCCCCAGTCTCCACAAACTAGTTTGAGTCTATCCTATGTATAGTATAAACCAGATCAGACTCCCCTATGACATGTTCTAGACCATGGATGGCCTGTGACTATAAGAGACTTCTGGGTGAAGTATAGAATTCATCCATCTTGGGATGTTTGCTCAGAGCGAAATGTAACCCATTAACCACTGATCATGTCAGGAGTTTATCGAGGCATCCAAAACAGGAAGGAGAAGCAAGCAGTAGCTAAGCACTCCACAATCTGAGGATAAAAGAGAGTGAATTCTGGTTGGCATAAATCAAGGAACACCACTGGAAGGTGTCAGCAAGTCAAAGCCTTCACATATCTATGGCTTTTTATTACTGACAACTAACAGCATCTTAGTCACATTCCTGTTAAGTGTTTGCTATGTGTTGGGAAAGCAAAAATGAGTATGACATGATTCCTCTCCTTTAGTAGCTCCCAATTTAGTGAAGGAAATTGAAATGTTTACAGCTAACTATAATAAATAAACCCTACAGTGGTGTTAACGTATTTTATGGAAGAACATAGGAGAATGCGCTTACTGCTTTGGGGAAGTAAGAATGAGTTGGGTCAGTGAAGAGACTACCAAAGACCGTCACATGTAAGCTAGCTCATGAAGGAAGAATAAGCTTTTCTAAAAGACAGAAAACAGTAGCCAGGGCCAGGTGCGGTGGCTCATGCCTGTAATCCCAGCACTTTGAAAGGCAGACACAGGATTACTTGAGCCCAGGAATTTGAGACCGGTCTGGGCAACACGTGAGACCCCATCTATACAAAAAATTTAAAAATTAGCCAGATGTAGTGGTGCATCCCTGTAGTCCCAGCAACTTACGAAGCTGAGGTGGGAGGACCACTTAAGCCTAGGAGGTGGATGCTATCGTGAACTGTTTTTTTGTTTTCTTTTTTGAGCCTGTCACCCAGGCTGTAGTGCAGTGGTGCGATCTTGGCTCACTGCAACCGCCACCTCCCAGGCTCAAGTGATTCTCCTGCCTCAGCCTCCTGAGTAGCTAGGACTACAGGACTACAGGTGCGTGCCGCCATGCCCGGCTATTTCTTTGTATTTTTAGTAAAGACGGTTTCACTATGGTGATCTGTGATCCTGCCACTGCACTGCAGCTTGAGTGACAGAGTGAGACCCTGTGAGTAAGATCAGAGAGGGAAAGAAGAGAGGGAGAAAGAAAGGGGGGCGGGGAGACAAACACCAGCCAGGGAACATGTGCGAAAGTGTGGAGGTATGAAAAATGTATATTATCTTCAGGGACTAGCAGTTAATCCAGTTTTACTGCAGCATAGGATTCATTAGTAGGAGTAAAGGGAAACTATAGGAGGTGAGGCTCAAATAGTGGGCTAAGATAGATTTCTGGAGGGCCTGAGTAACATAATAAGGACTTTAAACTTATCCTTAAGTAGTCGGGAGGCTTAGAAAGTTGTTTTGGTTTTAGGAGATTTTTTTGAGAGGGTCCCACTCGGCTGCCCAGACTGGAGTACAGTGGAACAATCTCAGCTCACTGCAACTTCGACCTTTCAGGCTCAAGCCATCCTCAGCCTCCAGGTAGCTGGGACTACAGGTGTGCCCCAACTACACCCAACTAATTTTTGTATTTTTTGTAAAGACAGTCTCACTATGTTGCCCAGGCTGGTCTCGAACTCCTGGGCTCAAGCGATCCACCCACCTCAGCCTCCCAAAGTAAGAAAGTTTTTAAAAGAGGAAAGTGACAATATGATTAGATTTCTATTTTTCTGTTTTACTTTAGTTTTGTAGAGATAGAGGTCTCACTGTGTTGCCCAAGCTGGTCTTGAACTCTAGGCTTCAAGTGATGCTCCCACCTGGGCCTTCCCAAAGTGCTGGGATTACAGGCATGAGGTACCATGCTTGGCCTAGATTTGTATTTTTAAAAGAGAATTTTAGTAGCAATTTAGAAAGATTAGAGCAGGCAAATACCAAAAGAAGTGAGAGCAGTTTGAAGGTTGTTTGCTCACTCCTAGTGAGCAGTTTTTTTTAAATTTAAGAAACACATGTTTTCGATTCTGTGTGAATATTCTAATTTAATATATAATTTTATAGTTCCCATAATTTGATAGACTTTTGTTGTTACATCTTCCCCCTGTGTTTCAGTAAACCAGAATATAAGACCATAAAGAATTATCTTTTGTAAACAGATTTATCTAGAAACCAGTCTAGAATTTCCTTAATGATTGTCTAGTTTCTTCAGCAGCTTACTATATTTTGGTTTTGTAGGTTGGCCTGGCAGTGGTCAATGGGCAGCTCATGGCAGTAGGAGGTTTTGATGGCACAACATACTTGAAGACCATAGAAGTTTTTGATCCTGATGCCAATACATGGAGGTAACTTTTAAGCTGTGTAGCAAATCACCTTACTACTGACTTGGAAATCATGGGCTTGAGACAGCCCATGACCATCAGAACTGGGATGGTCAGTAAATTGGAGTACTTTGAAGAGGGCTGAAGTTACACATATTTATGGCTCATTTTGACTTGATTGCTCTAAAGTGGCTGATATATTACAAAATTCTCCTTTTCAGTAACTGTCCAGTTTTATAATTAGAGATGAGTAAAATAGGGGAAAAAATCTCCTTCCTGGTCCGATCATGTTCAGCTGAGGAAACAAAAGCACTGAGAAATAAAATGACTTGCCTAAGTGATTTAGTGACAGAGTTAGAATTAGAACCTAGGTCTGGCTCCAAATCTGTCCATGCCATTTTTTGGTGTTCTTGTGGGAAACCTATGCTTAGGAAAACAAATTGCAATTACTTTTGAAAATTAATGTTTAAAAAAAGAATATTTCATTTTTAAACCCATTTTAACTTTTAGGGAGGAGGCTACATCTTATTTAAGAGAGCTTAACTTAAACTTCATTTCTAGGTTTAATTTTACTTTGCTTTTAAATCCTCAATTGTCTAATAAAGCTTTCCTAAGTAGTTAAATAGTTTTTACAATTTCACATAAATTAGGTGACTTTTGCATTTATTTTAAATATTCAAAACCTTTACAAACTTAGCAAAATTCTCTTAAACCTTTAAACTTAAAATAATTAAGTCTAAATCTTTACTCAATCATATTTTATACTGGAATCACAAGAGTAATCTTACAGATGCTCTAAAAAGCCAAATTCTCTTAAACACTATAAGAACTTAAAATGCCAAACATATAGTTAATTCTCAAACTTTAAAAATAACAGTACTATGGGTTTGATGTATGGCATATCTGTACTTAATTCTAAATACTAGTCTTCTAAGAAAACAGTGTTGCCTTCTAAGCAATTTGGGGTTTCCTTCTCAATAAAATGGGCTTACTTGCCTAAGCAAGTTTAGGGTTACCATCTCAGTGGTTAAGGTTGCACATCAACCAGAAATATCAGGCTGGACATGTGAGCTGAGGAGCAGGCATTCTGGGAAATTCTTCTTATGGCCGTGAAGGATAAGCTGAGCTCTGTTTACTGTTACTGCTCTAAAAGAGGCAGTCTTGTAGTCCCTTCTTCACTGTGTTCTAATCCATTTCTTAATTTTAAGCCTGCAACTATCCACCTGGGTTTTTTCATCACCCTATTAGATTCAACTGTAGTCTATCTCTAGGAAAGCCACAACCTTCACAGAGATTTAAGTGACATGCTTTGGATCCTCCATATGTCTCACAGCTCCATATGACTCAGTGGTCACAAACTAAAGTCAGGCTAATAACAGCATAGTACTTTTTGCTCCTACATCACATTTTTACAGTCCTGTTCATTAAGTAAAGATTTACTAATGGCCAGGCACGGTGGCTCATGCCTGTAATCTCAGCACTTTGGGAGACCAAGGTGGGCAGATCACCTGAGGTCAGGAGTTCGAGACCAGCCTGACCAACATGGTGAAACCTTGTCTCTACTAAAAATACAAAAATTAGCCAGGCATGGGTGGTGGGCACCTGTAATCCCAGCTACTTGGGAGGCTGAGGCAGGAGAATTGCTTGAACCTGGGGGGCAGAGGTTGCAGTGAGCGGAGATTGGGCCATTGCACTGCAGCCCGGGTGACAGAGCGAGACTCCATCTCAAAAAAAAAAAAGGATTTACTAAGTGCTCTGAGCCTTGGGGATACAAAACTAGACAACAACAACAAAAAATTGCTGCTGAGCGCATGCCTGTAATCCCAGCTACTAAGGAGGCTGAGGCACAAGAATCTCTTGAACCCAGGAGGTGGAGGTTGCAGTGAGCTGAGATCACACCACTGTACTCTAGTCTGAGTGGCAGAGCAAGACTCCGTCTAAAAAAAAAATTTCTTGCCCTGCTGGAGCTAACCAGTTGTATTGAGGGAGACAAATAGTACCATACCAGTAGATGGAAGTGCTATGGCAAATACCAAAGCAGGGGAGGAGGCTAGGGAGTACAGGGAGGGGAATCTGTTTTTAAAGGTGGTCAGGGAAGGCCTCATTGGAAAGGTAACATTTTAGCAAAACCTAATAATGGTAAAGGATAGGTAATGGCAGCTTTGGGCCTCCCCCTGGCAGGATATTTTCTTCCATATACAGCTTTCTATTTTTACTAGGAATTTTGAGTAAGCATAATTTCTGAAGACAGCCAAATTTACTGTCACTTAATCACTATAATCTTATCTGAGGACTTGTTTCTTAGTAACTGTCACTAAATAGAATTAGTAATAGATGACAAAGTAATAGTCATGAAATTCTTGAGGATCATCTGTTGGAAGATTAATAACTAAATATTTGCAGTTACATATCCCAGACTTAAAAACCAACTCTACCTCATAGCTGATAAGGGTCTAGTATTCTTCTCCGTGGAAGGTCCTTAATTTTGAAGATGATCTTGTCACAAACTAGGTGCGACTTTACTCAAATCCAGTTTTGTTCTATAAAAGACTTGAGGAGGCTTACAGAGTATATATAAGACAAAGGGATAAAAATAAATATTTGAAGAATTTTAGGCAAAGGGAAAACATAGGTGGGACAATAATATAGCTGGGGCAAAATTACAAAACTGTAGAATATATAATTCTGTGTAATTGTTAGAAGTCAGTGAGGTATAAAGTTGTAAAGTTCTGATGCAAAAAGTGAATATGATGCTCTCTCATTCTTCACACAGCCTCCTATGAGTGAGAGCATGTCAGTCTCTGAAACAGTCCTGCTACTCAACAGTGCTCAACTGCAGCTTCTAATTTTTAGAATGAAGACAATATTAGTGTGAAGCTGAAAATATTAGTTATAATATAAAACATAGAAATGTGTTAATAACATCTTAGTTGTGGAAGAAATGGTGCTTTTTTTCCAGTTAGAAAATATGATTATGTTTCTCTCTTTGCAGGTTATATGGCGGGATGAATTACCGTCGGCTAGGGGGTGGTGTAGGAGTTATTAAAATGACACATTGTGAATCCCATATTTGGTGAACACAGAGAAGACAGAGTCTTGTACATATTCCTCTGTATTCTGGGGAGCTTTGACCTTGGAGCTTTGTACAGCTTGAGAAAACATTAGAACAAATTTTATTATTTGCCGGTGCCTCAACATATGGAAATACAAATGAAAGTACTTCACCTGCAAGATGCACAATAATTGTCAACTCTGTGCAGAAGAATATTTATTTTTGGTTTTAATTTATCATGGTTTTTTGTTGTTTTCGTTTTGAACTTATCCTTCCTCCCACAAAAAAAGAAAAGAAGAAAAAAATTCCAAGCAGCAAAACTTACTTTGTTTATAAGGTATTGATTTAGGTTTGAAAATACTATTTAATAAGGGCATAAGGGCTATATATGATTTGGCTGTTATTGCTAGACACTCCATCCACGTGATTCCACTAACAAGGATTACCAGGAATTAAGGTAGGTATGCAAAATGTATTAGCTAGCCATTATTCTTGCACTAACCACCAGAACACTTGAAAATCTAAAGAAAAAAAAAAAAAGAAAAGGCAACATCTCATTTTAAATAGTACAGTTCAGAAGGGATACTAAATCAATAAAAACCAGGACTCAGACACTACAGTTTTCATCAGTGTAATTTTATGTCTTATTTCTGTATGAATTTGTTTATTTAGTCTTTTTTTCATAATATTCTCATAGAGTTTCTGCTAGATCTAGAGCTCTGCTCAGTGCCTCTTATAAAAACAATATATAAGTCTCATATGCTGTCTTGAGAATCCAAGAGGATCACATGCAGCTTCTGCAACAGTTTTGCTCAAAATGTTACCAACTAAAGCAACTATCCTTCCTGTTTCCTTATTGCTACCAAGGACCAGCAGGGAGAAATATCTTCTCCCAGCAGTGAATTCTGTTATGCAATTTATTCTTGATGCTCAGGCCTAGTTAAGCTGAGGCTTACCTTTAATAACAGCCTCCAAGGGAATGAATTATTCAGTTCATGTAATAGCACACATTAAACAGTATAAAATCAATTGAGGCATTTTATTAATATCTTGGTTCTTTTATACAAACAATGTATCATTATCTTCATTCTATAAGACCATTGTTACTACTTCTCTCAAATTGCACTTTCTGGTAAAAGTTAAAATTTTAGGAAAAAACATAATTTCAATGGTTAAAGTTTTTTTTCCTCATTGTATTCATAGACAAATTTTTTTCAATATATTTTGCAAGAAAAATCTTTGAATAAGACTAACTGCATTTAAAAGGAATAACCTCCTTCTCCCTTTCCCCAACTACAAAGATGTTTGGCAACTTTGTGTTTACATTTAAAGATCATTTGCACCTTTTTCAAGGAAAAAAAAAGTATTGAGTAAACAATTGTTTACATGTATCATTTATGCTTTTTTCTAGCATGTATAACTTTTTTAAATAAAGGTAGTATTTACCATTAAAAAAATTTTAGCTAATGCTTTTTATCCTTGTACTTTTGTTATTTAATTTGGAATTTCTGTTTCTATATAATTTATTTTACCTGTATGTAAACTTACAAGTGCTTTCAACTTGAAGGAATAAAAGGATTGCCAGCTAGAATTAATAGGAATTTTCATTATATATTTTCATATGTTATATTACCTAACCTATAAACTTATTTTCTAGGTAGAACTTAGAATCATACAATTTTGATCTAGAAGGACTCTTCAACAATCATCTAGTCCAAACCCATTTATTACACTGATCCAAGTCTAAAAACCACAGAAGTCTGCCTAAGAATAAATAGTTAATGACAGAACTAACATTAGAAATCAGTTTCCTCAATTCCCAGTCCATTCCTCCTTCTATGCCACACTGCCACTGCAGGTTTACCTGAAACTGAATATAATAAAAGACCTTAGGTATTTTAACTAAGTCTGGTATGAACATGTAAAAGTATAAAACTTTTATGAGATCCTTACTGTAGTACATCATTAACAATCAATCTTCAAGGCAAAACCATGTATTTCCCAAGACTCTACTATTTCATACATCTGAGGCAAAAGAGAGTGATAATAGCAAGAACAAAACTAGGGATTAGACTCTCCATTAGTCAGGAAGTCCCCAGTGGGAGCAATTCATACAGCACTGATTCAAGAGTAGAGACCCAGGAATTAACAGCACTGGCCAGAGTCTTCATTGGAGACTGTTAGGGGTTTGTGTTTCCCCCTCCAGTGAAGGCACTCCACTTTTATTATTGATTGAAATGTATTCTGTTAAAGGTGTTGCTGTAAAATAGAATCTTTATTAATTTTTGTGCATAGTTTTTTCCACAACTCAAGTTTGGAATAGGGGTTGAGTTGGCAGTCATTTTCATTTCATAAGTAAGTCTACTGAAGCTTAGAAAAGCTGAAATGACATGGTAGGAGCTGAACCTTAAATCTGTAGCCCCTGATTGTAAATCCTTTGTGCTCTATACACATTCCCACATTCCTGTTTTTGATTGCTTCCCAGTTCTGTTCCATAATGTTTTACCTCCAGACACTCACCCTGCAGATAATACTTCTTGACTACTGTGTAAAAGGGGTCTTTCCTGTACAAGATGTGCGGGAGTAGGGGACGAACCTTTCAAATTTTATGTTAACTGAGGAAACAGATGGGCAAAGAAAAAAATGCAAGAAGGAAAGAAATATAGAAGAGGAGAGAAAGAAGCAGCAGGAGGCAAAAATGACCCACTAAACCTGAGTATGTCTGCCCAATTGTGAGAAATGGCTCTGTAAATTGCTTTGAGGGCCCTGCTGGAAGTGACTGAAAAGAATGGTCCCAAGAAATGACAAAACTCTTCAACTGTCTTACATGTCCTTTATACTGATCTTTCAGTTTTTTAGCTGTGTAAGGTTAGGAACTTAATTTTAAGTGTAAAAAAGAAAGGATGGTTATTCACTGAACTATCATAAAATATTTGGCGTTATTCCAGTCACAGTAACCTACTAATACCCCTATCCTAGAAAGACTGTTTAAGCCTGACTTCCTAGGAAAAGAGGACACATATCTTCAGTGTGAATTTAGATCAGTGAACCCTTGGACTTCTCCTAAACAGGAACAGACCCTGCTTTCAAAAAGCTTAGTTTCAAGCCTTGGTTTCATCAAGCCTCTCGATCAGTGGTTCTCAGAGTATGGTCTGTGGACCCCTGAGGTCTCCAGTATCTTTCTTTTTCTTCCTCTTGTTGCCCGGGCTGGAGTGCAATGTTGCAATCTCGGCTCACTGCAACCTCCGCCTCCCAGATTCAAGCGATTCTCCTGCCTCAGCCTCCTGAGTAGCTGGGATTACAGGCATGTGCCACCAGGCCCAACTAATTTTTTTGTATTTTTAGTAGAGTCGGGGTTTTGCCATGTTGGTCAGGCTGGTCTCAAACTCCTGACCTCTGGTGATCCGCCTGCGTTGGCCTACCAAAGTGCTGGGATTACAGTCGTGAGCCGCTGCACCCAACCAAGTCCCCAATATCTTTCAAAGTATCCATGAGTCGAAACTTTTTTTTTTTTTTTTTTTTTGAGAGGGAGTCTCGCTCTGTCGCCCAGGCTGGAGTGCAGTGGCTCAATCTCGGCTCACTGCAAGCTCTGCCTCCCAGGTTCACGCCATTCTCCTGCCTCAGCCTCCCGAGCAGCTGGCGCCCGCCACCATGCCAGACTAACTTTTTTATATTTTTAGTAGAGACGGGGTTTCACCGTGTTGGCCAGGATGGGCTCGATCTCCTGACCTCATGATCTGCCCACGTCAGCCTCTCAAAGTGCTGGGATTACAGGAATAAGCCACTGCACCCAGCTGAAACTATTTTCTTAGTAAAACTAAGTTTTCTGCCTTTTTTACTGTAGTGGCATTTGTGTTAATGGTGCAAAAGCTATGGTGGGTAAAACTGCTGGTGTCTTAGCATAAATCAAAGCATAAATCAAACTGTACAACTAGACATAGTATTCACCACTATAGACTTGTAGGACTTTTATTTTTTTTTAAATATGTTTTTGTTTGAGACAGAGTCACGCTCTGTCACCCAGGCTGGAGTGTAGTGGTGAGAGCTCTGCTCACTGCAGCCTCCACCTCCTGGGTTCAGGCAATTCTCCAACCTCAGCCTCCCAAGTAGCTGGGAATACAGGCGCCCACTAGCACCCCCCGCTAATTTTATTTATTTTTCGTAGAGACGAGGTTTCGCCATGCTGGCCATGCTGGTCTCGAACTCCTAACCTCAAGCGATCCGCCCACCTCAGCCTCTCAAAGTGCTGGGATTACAGGCATGAGCCGCTGTGCCTGGCCTGGATATTTTTAAATTTGCTTAAAAATGTCCTTGATGAAGCAACAAAAATTATTAATTTACTAAATCTCAACTTGTGGACATGTCTTTTTTCAATATTGTATGACAAAATGGGAAGTATGCATAAAACACTGCTGCAAACCAAAATACAGTGGTCGTCCCAAGAAAATCTTTAGAGATTGTTTTAAGATGCAAGCTGAAATACCTACTTTTTGAAAGAATGACACACAAATTGAGGTCATTCAGACTTGGGTGTTGAGCAGGCATTTTCTCTCAAATGAACAAAGTGAGGCTATCATTTCAAGGAACACAACTGACAGTGCTTATTGTCAACCATATTCAAGAGAAAAATTACAATTTTGAGAAGGCTGTGCAACTATGAACTTGACAGCTACTTAAAAACTTTTCTGATGAAACTGGTGATGACATTGATGAATGCCATTTTAATTGTATAGTGAAGTGTGTCAACATGTGGAAGATCTGTATAACTCATGGAATCAGTTTTTCTAAATGATTAATGCACAGGTTAAGATGTATCCAAAGCACAAGACAGACCAACAGATCTTATGGGAACAATATGAAAGGTCTATTGATACGGTTTTAGATTTCAGCAGTCACTTGTCAAGTTTTAATGTAATATCAGGAGTATCCATAATTATCAGAAAAGCTATTAAAATCCTCCTCCCCCTTCCAATTTCATATTTGTGTAAGCCATATTTTCTTGACATACTTCAACCAAAATAACATTGCAAAAGATTGAATGCAGAAGCAGGTAAGAACTCAATTGAGTTATAATAAGCCAGAAATTGAAGTCATACAAAAATGTAAAAGAAAACATCACTAATTTTTTTGCTTTTGAAATAAACAAAAATTGTTTTAAAAATGATAACCTGGGCCAGGCATGGTGGCTGATGACTGTAATCCCAGCACCTTTGGAGGCCCAGGTGGCAGATACACCTGAGATCAGGAGTTTGAGACCAGCCAGGCAAAAATGGCAAAACCCTGTCTCTACTAAATATACAAAAATTAGCTGCACATGGTGGTGCATGCCTGTAATCTCAGCTCCTTGGGAGGCTGAGGCAGGAGAATCCCTCAAACCTGAGACACAGAGGCTGCAGTGAGCCGAAATCATGCCACTGCACTGCAACCTGGGTGACAGAGTAAGACTCCATCTCAAAAAAAAAAAAAAAAAGCATGTAAATAGGTTTATTTTTGATGCACTGTTTTTTTTAATTTCTCTATTTTAATTTCTAATATGGTAAATCACTAGATATAATGCATGTAAACAGAAGCTCTTTGTGTCCTCAAGTTTTTGAGGCTTTAAAGGGATCTCAAGGCAAAAATGTTTGAGAACTGCTGCTCTAAATCTTCCAGTTTATAGGAAATACAAAGGAACAGAGGAATGTGTTAACTTCATAGCAATTCAATGAGCAAAGTTCAAAAGTGCGAAACTTTACAAGACAAATAACTTCGCTTCTCCAAAAACTGAACTGCAAGAAAAGAAAGTGGAGAGGGAGAAACTGACAGAGTAAAAGGAATTTAAGACTCATATCATCAGCCTAGAGCGGTGGTTCATACCTATTAATAAAATCCCCCAGCACTTTGAGGGCAAGGTGGGAGAATCGATTTAACCCAGGAATTCAAGACCAATTTAGGCAAATAAGAGAAACCGTCTTTACAAAAAAACCATATATGTATAATTTTTATATATAATATATATAATTTATAT
>NW_016804151.1:2875328-2888851 GCF_001698545.2 Rhinopithecus bieti
ATATATATAATTTTATGTATTTTATATATTATATATAATTTTTATATATAATATATAATTTATATATATATATATTAGCTGTGTGTATTGACACATGCCTCTGGTCCCAGATACTTGGGAGATTGAGGTGGGAGGATTACTTGGGCCAGGGAGGTCCAGGCTGCAGTGAGCCATGATCACACCACTGCACTACAGCCTCGTTGACAGAGCAAGACACTGTCTCAAAAAACGTCAACCAGATAGATATGAGGGCAATCTGACTGTGACATCTGTCACTCTATTGATCGCCAGGGTTGATTCGGCTGATCTGTCTAGCTAGGCAGGAGTCCCCTTCCTCCCTCACCACTCCATGTGCTTCCCTCTCGAAGCTGTGCACTCAGGGAAAGAGGATCATCCTCAATAGAGGAAGGCCAGTCTTCAGTCAAGGGTATACAAGTAGCTGCACTCCTCTGCTAGAACCTCCAAACAAGCTCTCAAGATCCATTGGTAAAAGAACCTAGTAGGGTAGTCAAGCTTCCAAGACTCCAGACACATCTGAATGAGTTGCTGCATGTGGCAGTCTGCCTTTCTTTAAAAGCAAACAAACCAAACCACCAAACTTCAAGTAATAAGGCTGGTAATGTTTTACATAATGAATCTCAGTATAAAACATGCAATGATTGAATTATTTACATAGCCCAGCAGAAGCGATTCAATAGTCTGCCCTGATGTGGACTGTAAGAATGATTAGAAAAGAAGTTATGCCTGAGAAAGGTTTGAAAGACAGTAATAGTTTTGCTAAGTGGACAAGAGTCGAAAGGACAGTCCAGGCAGAGCAGCATATGTAAGATATACAGAAAGAAGGCAGTGAGACAGTATGGGTTCAGGGAAATCAAAGCAGTCTGCTTTCAGGAAAATAAAGTACAAAAAGCCTATGTCCAGAAATAAGACAGGAGAACCAGGTATCATCATAAGGGCCTCATATCCCAGTAGTTTTCTCTCTTCAGCTTTCTTTTCTGATGCTTAATTCTAGTAAGTTCTGTGAGGGTGTGGTCAGGCCCTAAGAGGCCCCAGTGATCCCTGCATTCTGGTATTCACATGCTTGTGTAATCCTCTCCCAAAATGCACCAGGGTTGGTCTGGTCTGTGTGCCTAATAGCGATGCTAGGAGCTCTGGTGGGGAATGTTAATAATGCTATTATTATTGTGAGGTGAGGCTCACATCAGTGAGAAAATGCATCAGTAGAGAAAAAGGATACATGGGAAATCTCTGTAAACATCCACTGAATTTTGTTGTGAACCTAAAACTACTCTAAAAAATAAACTCTATTAAAAAAAGTGTAGGGGGATGGTATGTCACTTCCAAAATTGGGCTTAAAAAGACTCTAGCTTTTGTCTTGGGTGTTTTCTCTCATCTTTCACACTCTGGGAAATGCAAATACATAAAAAAATATAAGAAACCCATGAACCTCCATATACCCACCACCCAGCTTCAAAAATTAACAGATTTTGCAAATTTTGTTTTATCTATCTCCTCTCACTCTTATTTCTCCTCTCCATCACCAATGAAGTATTTTAAAGCAGATCCCAGGCATCACCTTAAAGTCATGCACTTCATGTATAACAACGTTTTGGCCATTGACAGACCACATATATGACAGTGGTCTCGTAAGATTATAATACTGTTTTTTTTTTTTTTTTTTTTTTTTTTGAGGCGGAGTCTCGCTCTGTCGCCCGGACTGGAGTGCAGTGGCCGGATCTCAGCTCACTGCAAGCTCCGCCTCCCGGGTTCACGCCATTCTCCTGCCTCAGCCTCCCGAGTAGCTGGGACTACAGGCGCCCGCTACCTCGCCCGGCTAGTTTTGTATTTTAGTAGAGACGGGGTTTCACCGTGTTAGCCAGGATGGTCTCGATCTCCTGACCTCGTGATCCGCCCGTCTTGGCCTCCCAAAGTGCTGGGATTACAGGCTTGAGCCACCGCGCCCGGCCCCCTATAATACTGTTTTTACAGTGCCTTTTCGACGTGTAGATATGTTTAGATACACAAATCCTTACCATTGTGTTGCCTACAGTATTCAGTACAGTAAGTAATACGCTGTACAAGTTTGTAGGCTAGGAGCAACAGGCTATCCCACATAGCCTAGGTAATGTAGTAGGCTATACCATCTAGATTTATGTAAGTACACTCCGTGATGTTTATGCAAAGATGAAATCACCTAAGGACGTATTTCTTAGAACATACCCCTGTTAAGTGAAGCATGACTGTATTTCACCCACATTTGAATATTTAACAGATAAAGTCTAACTATAACATTATCACACTTGATAAAATTAACATTCCTTAATGTCATCTAATACCCAATGTTAAAATTCCCCTAGTTACCACTTAATTTGTTTACTATTACACTTTGAAGTTTTCTTTTTTTCCTATCCCTTCTTTCGCTCACTTGGTCAAATTTCTATTTTGTTCCTTTGCCCTTTAATTTTAGAAATTCTTCTATAGTTTCTATTCTATTTGTGTATGTGTATCTGCACTACAACAGATATATTTAAACATATTTCTCTACGAAGATACTCACATTAAGAGGCTGTTATCCATCCTGGCTAACATGGTGAAATCCCGTCTCTACTAAAAATACAAAAAAAAAAAAAAAAAATTAGCTGGGCAGAGTGGCGGGCGCCTGCAGGCGCCTGTAGTCCCACTGCACTCCAGCCTGGGCAAGACAGGGAGACTCCGCCTCAAAAAATAAAAAAAAAAAAGAGGCTGTTAGAAATACTTCATAGGTGCTCTAAAGCATCAGTCATAACATACGTGATACTTAGCCCATATTTAGAGATATGAGAGTGGGCAGTGGCTTCGGGTGTTATCAGCTAGCTCCATTATAAAATACGTCATCAATCTTTCACCTAAGGGGTTAAGCAGATACTAATAATCGATGCTTACATCTATTATTTCACCGAGAGTTATAAATGATACCTTATCATTCCTTTGGATTTATCAGCTCAAATATATCTGAAAAACTTGCCTTGATCAGCTATTTGATTATCTTGAAATACAATTTATACTAGAAAGTAGAAAATGTTTGCTTCTCCCCTTTACCAATTTTCAGAACTTGATTCTGCAGCAACCTCCAAAAGTAACTCACCAATTTCTAAAATTTTGTTTAGTATTAGTACGAGCTCATAAATTATTTTTTACTTTAATATTCTGATGTAAATAAATTTTTATATATTCAGTCAGTTGCAATTTTTCCTTTTGATATTTGAATTGTCTCACCTTTGGCAAGTAGGGTCCCCCTTCATTTTGGCTCCTATCCTTTTGACACAACTTTTGATAGCTATCTTGCCTTTCTGATACATGAAAAATATTTTTATACATTTCTTGTCCCAAACCTGAAATCAGCCCTTCCTCAAGAAGTTCTAGCTCCTTTTAGTGGGAAATACTTACAGAACATAATCTGTGTCTTAGTAATGTTCATTGTTAATGGCTTTTTACTTCTTCCAAGGCCTCTCCAGTAAACAAAGTTACGTGTTTTTTGGCAAAAGAAAACCCAATCAAGAATAACCTCAATAGATGTAGGAAAAAAAGGGTGACAAAGTGCAACACCTATTCATAATAAAACCCCTCAACAAACTAGGAATAGAAAGGATCATTCTTAACTTGATAAAAGACATCTATGAAAAAACCTACAGCCAACATCATATTTAATTGTAAAAGACATGATGCTTTCCTACTAAAAACAAGACTAAAATGTACATTCTTACCAGTTCTATTCACCACTGTACTGGAGATTCTAGCCAAGGCAATTCAGCAAGAAAAGAAACAAAAGATTAAAATTAAGAAATAAAATTGTCTTTATTCACAGATGATATGAATCTTATATGTAGAAACTCCTAAAGAATTCAGTGAAAAAAAAACTGCTAAGTTCAGCAAAGTCACAGGATACAAGAGCTATATACAAAATCACTTGTATTTCTATATGCTAGCAACAAAACAATTTGAAAATGAAATTAAGACAATTCCATTCTCACATAAGTATACATATGTAACAAACCTGCACGTTATGCACATGTACCCTAGAACTTAAAGAAAAAAAAAAAAAAAAAAAAAAAAAAGACAATTCCATTCTCAATAGATCTAAAAGAATAAAATATTTGAAGAAGATTAAATGGAAAAACATCCTGCTCATAGATTAGAAGATTTACTATCATTATGGCAACACTCCCCAAACTGCTCTATAGAATTCAACGCAATCATCCTATCAAAACCCCAGCGAAATTTTTTTTTGTTTTTTTGCAACGATTGAAGCACGTTTTGCAATCCTAAGAAATTCTTATGAGAATCGCAAAAGTCAGGCCAAATAACCTTGGGAAAAAAACAAAGTTGAAGTTCTCAACACTGGCCGGGCGGCGGTGCGTGCAAAGCCTGTAAGTCCGCAGCATTGGCGAGGCCAAAAGAGCGGGCCCGGAATCACGAGGTCAGGAGATCAGACCATCCTGGCTAACCATGGTGAAACCACCATCTCTACTATAACAAAAAAAAATGAAGCGCCGGACGCGCCAGCGCGCGCTCGTCACGCGCTGTAATCCCAGCAGCTGTTGGGAAGGCCGTAGGTGGGGGCGGATCACGGGTGCAGGAGATCGAGACCATCCGGCTAACACGGTGAAGACCGCCGTCTCTACTCCAAAAAAAAACAAAAATAAACAAAAAATAGCGGCCGAGGTGGCGGGCCGCCTGTGAGTCGCCAGCTGACCGGGAGCTGAGGCCAGGAGAATGGCGTGAAGCCCCGGGAAGGCGGAGCTTGCAGTGAGGCTGAGATCCGGCCACTGCACCTCCAGCTTGGGCGACAGAGCGCAAGACTCCCTCTCCAAAAAAAAAAAAAAAAAAAAAAAAAAAATGGAGGCCGGTGCGAGGTGGCAGCGCGCCTGTAAGTCCGCAGCTACTCGGGAGCGCTGCGGAGAAGGCATAAACCCGGGAGGCGGAGGCTTGCAGTGCTGAAGATCCGGCACTGCAACTCCAGCCTTGGGCGTGACAAGAGCGAGACTCCGTCTCAAAAAAAAAAAAAAAAGAAAAAAAAAGAAGTTCTCACACTTCGCTGATAAAATTCACTACAAAGCTATAGTAATTGAGACAGTGTCATACTGGCATAGGAAGTGACAAGTACAATGAAATAGAAAGTCCAGAAATAAACCCAAACATCCATGAAATACTGATTTTTGAAAAAAGTGACAAGATAATTCAATAAGAAAAAAAGTATTTTCAACATATGGTGCTGAAGCAAGTGAATATCCACATGCAAAAGGATGAATCTGGAACCCTACCTCACACCATACACAAAATTTAACTCAAAATGACAGACCTAATTTTCTATTTAGAAAATCCTGAGAAGAAAACAAAAGCAAACCTTTAGGACCTGAGGTTAATTGATGATTTATTAGATTCAACACCAAAGTACAAGCAATAAAAGAACAAAAATTGATCAATTAGACTTCATGAAAATTAAAACTTTTGCACTTTAAAAATAAGAATTAATTCTGATATTCCCAATTAAATGTAATATGATTTTTTACTTGATTTTATAATTGTGTATCTTTTACACTGATAATTTTTTTTTTTTTTTTAATGTCACCCAGGCTGGATTGCAGTGGCACAATCTTGGTTCACTGCAATCTCCACCTCCCAGGCTCAAGTGATCCTCCCAACCCAGCCTCCTGAGTAGCTGGTACTACAGACATGTGCCACCGTGCCTGGCTAATTTTTTGTGTTTTTTGTAGAGACGGTGGTTTTGCCATGTCGCCCAGGCTGGTCTTGAATTTCCGACCCCAGATGATCCACCCACCTTGGCCTCCCAAAGTGCTGGAATTACAGGCATGAGCCATCATGCCCAGCCTACACTGAAAATCTGAATAATTACATACATATTACCATATTATAAATAGTGCCAAAATAATAATAGCCATATTATTAATAACAAGACAACTGAATGTGATTTAAAATTTATTTGCTGCTCTTCTTTT
Source organism: Rhinopithecus bieti (assembly GCF_001698545.2). Lineage (NCBI taxonomy): Eukaryota > Metazoa > Chordata > Mammalia > Primates > Cercopithecidae > Rhinopithecus > Rhinopithecus bieti. Next base: position 2,881,325 of record NW_016804151.1, read on the forward strand.
TCTAGGATGGCGCCTGCTAGAATATACAACCAGAATACCACAAATTTAAAGATACTAAAAATTTAAAGATACACAAATTTAATGATACTCCAGACCGGGTGCAGTGGCTCATGCCTGCAATCCCAGCACTTTGGGAGGCCAAGAGGGGAGGATCACCTGAGCCCAGGAGTTCAGGACTAGCCTGGGCAACACAGCAAGACCCCAACTCTAAAAAAAAAAAAAAAAAATTATCAAAAAAAAAAAAAGAAAAAAGGCCAGACACGGTGGCACACACCTGTAGTCCCCAGCTACTCAGGAAGCTGAGGCGAGAGGATCACTTGAGCCCAACAGTTTGAGCCCAGCTTGAGCAATATAACAAGATCCCATCTATAAAATAAAAATATAAAGAACAGGTGTGGTGGCTCATGCCCATAATCCTAGCATTTGGGGAGGCCAAGGCAGGAGGATTGTTTGAGCCTCGGCTGAGGTGGGAAGTGTTCAAGACCAGCCTGGGCAATATAGTGAAACCCCATCCCTAGCAAAAATACAAAAAATTAGCTGGGCATTATTGCATGCACCCGTAGTCCAAGCTACTTGGGAGGCTGAGGAGGGAAGATGGTTTGAGCCCAGGAGGCAGAGGCTGCAGTGAGCTGAGATCGTGCCACTGCACTCCAGCCTGGGCAACAGAGCCAAACCCTGTCTCTAAAATAAAAAATAAAATAAAATAAAGTAAAGTAAAATGAAATGAAATGAAATAAATAAAATAAAATAAAAATAGATACTGAAAAAAATTTGTGTGGGCTGGGCACAGAGTGGCTCTTGCCTGTAATACCAGCACTTTGGGAGGCCATTGCAGGAGGATCGCTTGAGCCCAGGAGTTTAAGACCTGCCTGAACAACATAGGGAGACCCCATCTCTACAAAAATTGAAAAATTCGCCAGGCGTGGTGGCAGTATGACTGTGGTCTCAGCTACTTGGAAGGCTGAGGTTGGAGGATTACTTGGGCCAGGGAGGTCAAGGCTGCAGTGAACTGTGATTGTGCCACTGCACTCCAGCCTGGGCAACAGAGCAAGACCGTGTCTCAAAAAAGAACAAAACAACTTGTGTGACTATGCCATGAACTTAATATAGTTAGGCTCATTTATTTTTAATTACTAAGGATTGCTTTGTTTTTTCCTTTGATTCTAATTTTGTCTCCTAATTATACAAAACATTTACATGGTTCTAAACTATAAAAAAGGAACATTCAGGTAAATCTTAACTCTCATTCCTGTCCCCTCTACTCTGTTCCTTCCTTCTCCCTATAAGTAAATACATTTATAAGTTTGTGGTTTATCCTTCCATTGTTTTTTGAAAGCAAAAGGAAATACACACTCATATCTCCCTCATTCCTTACATAAAAAGTACAATACTCTACATTCTGTCCACATACATTGCTCTTTCACATAACAATATATCCTGGAGCTCACTCCATGGGAGTAAAGAGATACCTTCCCCAATCCTTTTTATAGTTGCATAGTAGTAATTCATTTTGCAGCTATAGCAGGCCTGATGAGCATCTGAGTTGTTTTTAGTCCTGCTATTACAAATACTATTGTACTAAGTAACCGTGTACATGCTTCATTTCGTAATTTTTTGCCAGTGAATATTTGGGACAGAATCCTAGAAGTGGAATTGCTAATCAAAGGGTGACTGCACACACAGTTTTGTTCAATATTGCTAACTTCTTCTCCATTAGGGTTATATCATTTGCAATAACCTTTTAACTGGTTCCCTTCTTCCACTCTTGTCTACCTACACCCATTCTCCCTACTATCTTATAAAATACTAATTCAATCATATTACTCTCTTACTTAAAATCTTTCAGTGGCTTCCCATTGCATTTATAATAAAATCCAATCTCTTTACACTATAAAAACTTAGGTGATATAGCTCCTCCCTCTGTATCAAGTTAGAATTAGGTCTGACTATGAACAAGAAAGACCCAAAATGACAACAGCTAAAACAAGACAGAAGTTTACTTCTCTGACAAGAAAATCTAGAGGAAGACTGCCCAAGGCCGGCACTGGAGTTCACCTTCAAGAAAACCTCAGGACACAAGCTCCTCCCAGGCCACGCTCTGTCATCCCTAGGACTTGTTCCTCATCCCCATGACCTAAGAGAATAGCTATAGTACTAGTCATAATTTCAATGTTCCAGGCAGCAAAGTGGGAAGAAGGGAAAAGTAAGAAAAGGGGGATGGGGTACATGCCAGCTGTTTTTTATTATAGGTAAGATTCCTGGAAGCTCTACATGACACTTCAGTTTGTATCTCAAATCAGAACATATTTATATGACTATACCTACCTATGAGGAAGGATGGAAAATATCATCTTTATTCTAGGCAGCCAGGTGCCCCAGCCAAAAACTGGGAGATATTATGCCATGGAAGAAGGCTCTGCTGCACAACCTGTTCAGTTTCAGCTCATAATAGGCCATACACCCTTATTCACTATGCTCTAGCCAAAAGACTTCCTTTGTTCTTCAAAGCTGCCAAACTCTTACCTATCTCAAGGTTTCTCCTGCCTAGCACACCCTTCCTCAGATCTTCACATGGCTTGTTCCATCTCATCATTCAGGACTCAGTTCAAAAGGTCACTTCCTCAGACAGATCTTTGACTACCGTATGAAAGGTAGGCCCCACCCCAGTCACCCTTTTTCATATTGCACTGCCTTATTTTCTTCATAGCATTTGTCTCTATCTGAAATTATTTACTTTTTGCTTTATTTCACTAGAATATAATTTCCTCAGAACAAAGACCTTTTTTTCACTTCTTCACTGCTATATTCCTATTACACAATACAATTCTAAGCACATGGTAGGAGTTTAATATTAGTTGAATGGATGAATGTCTCACTCCAAAGCCCATGCTTTTCCCATTACATCTGCTGCTCCTAGTATATCTGAAATAATATCCCATTCCAGTAGCTAATCTTTGTTTTTTTGAGAATGACAGCCTATTAATTTTCTTTCAATCAAGATTTTTAAGAAATTATTCTTAAAGTAAAAGAAAATCTTACGCTCAGTAAGTAAAAGAAGAGATTTGAATAAAATATTGTGGGCAAGACTCTTAAGTTGCTCGATCTCAGTTTTCATCTGTAAAAGAAAGGGTTGATAAAATTGATTTAATCTACAGATATTTATCAAGCATTATGCTAAACTGGGACATGAAGGTTAAATAAGATAATTTCTGACCTCAAAAAGGGCTCACAGGTGCCTTTCAACTCTGTAATTTGTATGATTCTATATAATTGTTAGTCCGTACCCTCTGTGTTAATAGAAAAAGCCTACCAATTTCCACTACTGAGATGTTAATTAAAAGATGTCAAGACATTGATACACACATTGATTCACTTTAAAACGAACATTTAATTCAACATTGCAACAGGAGTTGAACTGTATTTAAAACAGAAGCATATTAGTGACTAAAAAAAATGTGTACATTAATCCTTAGTTCCCTTTTGAGGGGATTTTGATTGCCAGTTCTCTGCAGTGAAATTCTAGGAAAATGTCTTTAGAAGACAGAATTCTTTCTGAATGCAAGTCTAAAATGCTTAAAAGAGATTAAAGGTTTTAAAGACTCAAATCAGAAATATCCATTAGATGTATCTCATTTGAATCCTAAGAGTTTAAACACAATAAACACTATATTTATTTACTTTATTTTTTTTTATTTTTTGAGGCAGAGTCTCACTTTGTTGCCCAGGCTGGAGTGCAGTGGTGCAATCTTGGCTCACTGCAGCCTGTCTTCTGGGTTCAAACGATTCTCTTGCCTCAGCCTCCACAGTAACTGGGATTATAGGCATGCGCCACCACACCCAGCTAATTTTTGTATTTTCAGTAGAGAAGGGGTTTCACCATGTTGGCCAGGCTGGTCTAGAATTCCTGGCCTCAAATGATCCACCGACCTCAGCCTCCAAAAGTGCTAGAATTACAGGTATGAGTCACCAAGCCCAGCCTATATATATATATATATATTTAAAGATGACAAGAAATTAACAACTCAGCATTTTGAGAATGGCATGCCAGGTTATCGTGATTAGTACATGGGCACCTGGCTGTAGCTCATCTACTACCATATTCTTTGTACTTCTAGATCCTTCTTGGCTTCCATCTTGGCAACTCCAAAGGCATGGTGGGGAAAACAGATGCAGAGATAGATGCCTATTTCTCCTGCAGTCTCTTTCAGCATAGCAATTAGGCAAGTCATCAATAAGAAAAAGAGTATATAATCTGTAACTTATAGTCCACATAAGGCTTCACTCAATTTGAAAAACTGCCAGTTCTGTCAAATATGCTAACACTCCGATAAGATATTTATGACACAGAATCTGCAAAAAGAAAAAGAAGACATTTATAATTAGAATAGTATTAATTATAACAAAGCAGATTGATATTTGAGTAATCAATGTTATATTGGTCTAACTTCTGGATTTAATTCATGAAGTTTAACAAATGCAATACACTCATTTTTGGCCAGGCACAGTGGTTTATCCCTATAATCCCAGCACTTTGATAGGCTGAGGCAGGAGGATCACTTGAGCCTAGGAGTTCAAGACCAGCCTGGGCAACAAAGGGAGACCTCATCGCTACAGAAAACTGTAAAATGTAAAAAACAGCCAGGTTTAGTGGTATACACCTATAGTCCCAGCTGCTCACAAGGCTGAGGGAGGAGGATCACTTGAGCCCAGGAGTTAAAGGTTATAGTGAGCTATAATCATGCTACTGCATTCCAGCCTGGGTGAAAAAGTGAGACTCCGTCTCTAAAACAAAAAACAAACCTCTCATTTTTATATTTTCTATTTCTTTCCTTTTTTGTTTCTTAATGCTAGTCTCTTCTCATCAAAATTATTTCCCAACCTGTTGCACTGTGACCTCCAGTTTGAAAAGCATGAATATAGTGCTTACAGAGTATTGACTTCTTGGATCTAAGAGATAAGAGTTCAAATCTTGATTCTTCCTCTTGATAAGCTATCTTGCTTGTCATTTAAACCTGTCTTGGTCTCAGTTTCCTTGTTTTAAAATAAAACATGGATAAAAACACCTAACTGTCCAGGCACGGTGGCTCACGCCTATAATCCCAGCACTTTGGGAGGCTGAGGCGGTTGGATCACGAGGTCAGCCTGGCCAACATGGCGAAACCCCATCTCTACTAAAAATACAAAAATTAGCCGGGCATGGTGGTGGGCGCCTGTAATCCCAGCTACTCGGGAGGCTGAGGCAGGAGAATTGCTTGAACCGAGGAAGTGGAGACTGCAGTAAGCCAAGATCACACCACTGCACACCAGCCTAGGAGACAGAGCAAGATTCCATCTCAAAGGAAAAATAATAATAATAATAATAAAACCTAACTAGCTGGGCACAGTGGCTCATGCCTGTAATCCCAACACTTTAGGAGGCCAAGGCAAGTGGATCATTTGAAGTCAGGAGTTCAAGACCAGCCTGGCCAACATGGTGAAACCCCAACTCTACTAAAAATACAAAAATTAGCTGGGCATGGTGGCAGGCACATGTAGTCTCAGCTACTCAGGAGGCTGAGGTACGAGAATCACTTCAACCCAGGAAACAGAAGTTGCACTGAGTTGAGATCACACCACTGCACTCCAGCCTGGGCAACAGAGCAAGACTCTGTCTCAAAATAAATAAATAAATAAAGGTAAAAATAGTAAAAAAAGTAAAATTACAAAAATTAGCCAGGTGTAGTGGCTTATGCTTGTAGTCCCAGCTACTCAGGAGGCTGAGGCACAAGAATCGTTTGAGCCCAGGAGGCAGAGGTTGTAGTTAGCCGAGATCGCACCACTGCACTCTAGCCTGGGTGATAGAGTAAGATTCTGTCTCAAAAAAAACAAAAAGCAAACACACAAAAAACACCTAACTACAGGGTTGCTCTAAAGATTAGAATTTAAGGTCTGTTAAACTCTTGGCATAGTAACAAGATCACAAGAAACATTTACCGAATGTATATTGTGGCTGTATATTTTAACATATTTTAGGAGCCAATTCTCAGTTTATTTCTGATACTTTTTTTTTTTTTTTTTTTTGAGACAGAGTCTTACTCTGTTGCCCAGGCTGGAGTGTGGTGGCGCAATCTCGGCTCACTGCAAGCTCCGTCTCCCGGGTTCACACCATTCTCTTGCCTCGGCCTCCCGCGTAGCAGGGACTACAGGCGCCTGCCACCACACCTAATTTTTTGTATTTTTAGTAGAGACGGGGTTTCACTGTGTTAGCCAGGATGGTCTTGATCTCCTGACCTCGTGATCCGCCCGCCTCAGCCTCCCAAAGTGCTGGGATTACAGGCATGAGCCACTGCGCCTGGCCTATTTCTGATACTTCTTATCAGAAATCACTCTGCAGAGAATAAAACAATGTCTGTATTATTTCTTTCCCAATAAGGATAGAAAAGCCTAGAATATAAAGATGACATCTTAGTTCTGTGTTTCTGGCTATAATTTTGTCTAACATACAAAATTCTCTATTACTCTGATAATTAATTCAAAATTTCACAAGAAACAATTTTGAAAGTTTCAAAGTTACTATAAAATAATAATTCATATTATTACCAAAGGCTGAAGCACACAGCATATAGTGTCCTTCTATTATAAGGCTATATCTAGAAGGCTAAAGACTTTAGTAAACCATAAACCATAAAATAAAAGCTCTCTGTTGTCTTGGATACATTCAAGTATGTTTCTTCAATGTGGACAATACAATCATCATACATTTTTAAAACCATAAAATGAGGAAAAATTACTTAACTAGATTGTTCAAACTAACCTTTATTTTTCCATCAGTATGTGCTGAAGCTACAGATGTTGAAACACGAACCAATCTTGTGGCTGATAAATGAATCTTGAAATGTCTATGGAAATGTGAATAAAGGCAGTCCATGAATAGGTCAACTTCTTCCTGGGTAACCTCCCCAGGTGTTTTGTGGATGCTGTCCCATAGAGCTTTTGCATCCTCTGGATGTATTGCATAAGAAATGTCCAGACTTTGAGGGCTACAGGGTACAGACCAAAGAAATTCAGTAGTACCCACATAATGGTCCACTTTGCATGCAGTCCACATGGCAGCCATCCAGGAAAGATTAAATGCATTGATTGCTAAAGGACTGAAATAACAGTCAAAGGTTTTCTGAAACCAAGTTCCAATTATGGCTGTGTTAGACTCTGCTCCATTTGCAAGGAATAAGGGCAGACAGGTGAAATCTTCTGAAACAGTCTCCAGAAGACTGTCTCCAAAAATACAGCAGAACCAGCCAGTCCACAACACTTTACCTTCTCTATTCTCAGATGGCAATTGAGATTTTGACAGAATCTACAAAGAAAGTAAACAGGTCCCTTAAATTCAAAAGTACATTTACTTCTAAATTCCATCTTCTCAAAATTAGTTCATTAAAAATAAGACGAGCCAATGTAATACCTGCAAAAAACCATAGAGGGAATAGTCTCCCTAATGATTAACAGGACGTATCAAAATAATTGGCCTTTTTTTTTTTTTTTTTTTTT
>NW_016804151.1:2891761-2894841 GCF_001698545.2 Rhinopithecus bieti
TTTTTTTGAGACGGAGTCTCACTCCGTTGCCCAGGCTGGAGTGCAGTGGCGCGATCTCAGCTCACTGCAACCTCCACCTCCTGGGTTCAAGTGATTCTCCAGCCTCAGCCTCCCAAGTAGCTGGGATTATAGGCATGCACCACCATGCCCGGCTAATTTTTGTATTTTCAGTAGGGATGGGGTTTCACCATATTGACTAGGCTGGTCTCGTACCTCTGACCTCAGGTGATCTGCCCATCTTGGCCTCCCAAAGTACTAGGATTATAGGTGTGAGCTACCATGCCCGGCCCCCAATATTCTTATACAGTGGAAACATGATATATGGCAAGACCTTGGTGTAACCAAAATGCAAAACAAGAGCTACCAATATGGCATAACCCGGTGTAGTACCCTGAAACAAACAAACAAACAAACAAAACCCTCAACTTTAGAAAGAACTGTGAAAGATCAAAAAATCCAACATGTTTGAATTCTTTCATTAAGGAAGACTTCAATATTTCCTAAGGCAGCACTATCAACTTAAAACGTTCTTTTATGGCCAAGCGCGGTGGCTCACGCCTGTAATCCCAGCACTTTGGGAGGCCAAGACGGGCAGATCACGAGGTCAGGAGATCGAGACCATCCTGGCTAACACAGTGAAACCCTGTCTCCACTAAAAATACAAAAAATTAGCCGGGTGCGGTGGCGGGCGCCTGTAGTCTCAGCTACACGGGAGGCTGAGGCAGGAAAATGGCATGAACCCGGAAGGCGGAGCTTGCAGTGAGTCGAGATCGCGCCACTGCACTCCAGCCTAGGCGACACAGCAAGACTCCGTCTCAAAAAAAAAAAAAAAAAAAATGTTCTTTTATATGTTAGACCCTACATTTTCTACCCACTAGTCCTGCTTTCTTCCTTTTGGGCATGTAGAATATAATCACATCTAATCTCTCTTCTACAGGAAAAGTCCTTCAGATATTTGATGGTCCCCATCATATATAGTACTAAGTTCAACATTTCCAGTTTCTTCAGCCATTCACCTAAGACATACATTCACATTCTCTCACTATGCTAGTCACTCTTCCCTGAAATTATTCTGCATAGGAATCATTATTTTAAAGTAATTGAACATAATTACTTTGAAAAGGTCTGATTCAGGGAAGGAGGGGGGAAAAAGATCTGATTGCAAGACTAACCATCACCTTTAACCTAGATTATACTATTAATGTAATCTCACATTGCAGTTTTCTGGTTTTTAGTTGACAGCTTTATATAAACTAGCCCTGTATATTCATGTTTGCTTTATAGGTAAATCTCTCCCAACTTATACTGAGGCTGTAAATTTATTCCTACTAAAATTTTAATCTCTTCTGATTTGGGTCATTGGACAATTCATTCAGATAATTGAGGATCTTTTATTATATTTTTAGCTGATTGCCTAACCCCTCAAACTTTAAATTTTAAGTTACATGACAAACATGCCTTCCAGATACTCAAAGAACTCTGTTAAAGCATTAAGCAGACCAAGGTTAAGATCACAGTTTTGTATCATACCCCTTCAGAAATGATCGTTTACACAGTCCTTTTAACATATTTCTCCTTCTTATTCAAGAAATTTTGAAAGACTCTCAAATACCTGGAAGCTTAGATATATTAAGTTTATTACACTTTCATGACCTAAGAGTCCTGTAATCCTATCAAGAAATGAGATTTAATTTGAAAACTATTAGAACACTATACCAGGAATTCAAGAGGTCATTTCTAATCCTCACAAGGGTAGATGCTTGCATCATAATATGCAAGTCACAGAACTTCTCTGTGCATCAGGTGCTTCACTTGACAAAAACTGCTAGTTGTCTCTTGAGTATCCATTTTTCCTTCCACAATAAAATAGTCCCTTTATGGCCGGGCAAGATGGCTCATGCCTGCAATCCCAGAACTTAGGGAGGCCGAGGCGGGTGGATCACTTGAGCTCAGGAGTTTGAGACCAGCCTGGGCAACATGGTGAAACCCTGTCTCTACAAAAATATAAAATTAGCCTGGCATGGCGGCACATGCCTATAGTCCCAGCTACTTGGGGGGCTGAGGCGGGAAGACTACTTAAGCCCAGAAGGTAGAGGTTGCAGTGAGCGGAGACAGTGGCACTGCACTCCAACCTGGGTGACAGAGTGAGAACCTGTCTCAAAAAAAAAAAAAAAAGTCTCTTTAGTTAAGCTGGCAGAGTACCCACTGAAAAAACATTCTTTTCTAGTCTCCCTTCCAACTAAGATGTAAACAGAAGTTATTGGGTCTCAGCAAGATTTACTCTGCATCAGGTTCTGTTTGTCCTTCCCATCTTCTTCCTACTTCCTGCCTGGAACTTAAATATAAGGTTTAGAGCTGCTGGAGGCATCTTACGTTAGACCATAAGGTGACTTTTAGGATGAAAGTCATGCACTAAGTAGAAGAAAGAGCCTAGATTATTAATTATTTCATCAAACATCATACCAGCCTTGGACAGCTTACATCCATGCACTTTAAAAAAAAAAGACAGTATACCACGATCTTGTTTAATTCACTATTCTTTAGGCTAACCCTAATCCTAGAACATCTTGAGATCTTTGCCAATACCATGACCTATATCTGGGGTCACCAATTTTTTTCTGTAAAGGGCCGGTTAGTAAGCATTTCAGACTTTGCCGGCAATATAGTCTCTGTTGCAACTTCTCAACTCTGCTGTTGCAGCACAAAAGCAGCAACAGACAATATATAAGCAAATAAAAGGGACTATGTTCCAATAAAACCTTATTTACAAAAACAAGCAGCAGGTCAGATTTGGCCTATGGGCCATGATTTACTGACCCCTAATCCATACAAACAAAAAGTCAGTCCTTTTCAACTGCTTGAGAACTTAATTTCCTTATCCATTATTAAGATTAGTTAGCTCAGGCCGGGCGCGGTGGCTCAAGCCTGTAATCCCAGCACTTTGGGAGGCCAAGACGGGCGGATCACGAGGTCAGGAGATCGAGACCATCCTGGCTAACACTGTGAAACCCCGTCTCTACTAAAAAATACAAAAAACTAGCCGGGCGAGGTGGCGGGCGCCTGTAGTCCCAGCTACTCGG
>NW_016804151.1:2895102-2905319 GCF_001698545.2 Rhinopithecus bieti
AAAAAAAAAAAAAAAAAAAAAAAAAAGATTAGTTAGCTCAAAAGAAACAGAAGCAGCAGGCATGAATAATAAACAAAATAAATCTGAGGCTGAGTGTGGTGGTTCATGCCTGTAATCCCAGCACTTTGGGAAGCCAAGGTGGGTGGATCACTTGAGCCCAGGAGTTCGAGACCAACCTGGGCAACATGGCAAGACCCTGTCTACAAAAAATACAAAATTTACCCAAGTGTGGTGGCATGCACCTGAGTCCCAGCTACTTTGAAGGCGAAGGTGGAAGGATCACTTGAGCCCAGGAGGCAGAGGTTGCAGTACGCCAAGATCGTGCCACTGTACTTTAGCCTGGGTGACAAAATGAGACCCTATCAAAAAAAAAAAAAAAAAAAAAGAAATGCAACATTTTATATTCCTTCCTGTAAGTAGTATATAAGAGCAATAGAACTATCTTGATTGATTAAGAAACCAGATTTATTTATTTAATTATTGTATTTTTTGTAGAGATGGCATCTTGTCATGTTGCCCAGGATGGTCTCGAACTCCTAGGCTCAGGTGATCTGCCCGCTGTAGCCTCCCAAAGTGCTGGGATTACAGGCGTGAGCCACTGCACCTGGCCTTAAAATGTTACATTTCTGAGAGTAACCTGGCATGAAGTATCACAATATTTAATGATATATATTTTTATACTAAAATTCTACTTATAGAAATTTAATCCCAGAAAAACCCACAAAAATATGGAATTCCTAATGACATGAGTAATTGTCTACAATATTAGTAAAAATATAATGTACAAATATGGGCAATATGATCCCAATTTCAAGACTATATAGACACAGATAACCAAACATATATACCAAAATGTTAAAACTATAATTTTTAACTTTTTTGTACTTTCATGTATTTCCTCAGTTTTCAAAAATAAACATGATTTTGTACACAAACTACCTACATACGCAGGAAAAAATTTTTTAAGTTGATTATATCTAATTATTATAGTTTAGTCAAACAAGACATAAAATACATTATAAATCACAAACTTAGAAATTTTTAAAACAGTTAAGAAAATATCACAACAATTTCCAAACTAAGAAAATGCAGATTCTTTTCCCCTAGGAAGCAAGTATTGTTTATGTACTATACCTGGACAAGAAATGCTTCTGGATCCCTTTGTGTTCCCTTCATTCCTAGGAGAGTAGAAAAAATCACTTTGATGTTGAAGTCTTCTCCCACTTCCACAGCAAGTCCTTTTTGCTTTTCAGCAACAATAAAAGCATTCAGAAGTCTAGAATACTGTTTGAGATTACTATAGGAGAATTTATATAAGGGAGTTAAACTATATAAAGTCCACTGTTTATGCAGAAGGAACGCAACCTTTTGAGGGTCAACATCTTCCTACAAAAAAAAAAATCAAGACAAAAGAAGTTTAAGAATGAGGAAACATTAATAAGAACTTAATCACAGCATTTAAAACATCTAATACAAATATATTATAGGGTACCTGATTTTTGCACTCCAACCAAATGAGTTTGCAGGACTTTTTGCAGATCCTTGAGCAGACTTTTACCTTTGCTGTAACTTCTCTTTAGAATGCTCTTCTCCCAAGTGTTCACATGGCAAGCTCCTTCACTTCATTCAGTTCTCTACCCAGATGTAATCCAAGAGGCCACTCAATCTAAAGTGGCACCTGCACGCACTCCAACTTTGTATCACCTCACCCAGATTTATTTTTCTTCACAGCACTTATTACTACCCAACATTATATTCTTGTCTGCAATTTTTCTGTATTTTATTATCTGTCTACTGGTGTATAAGCTTGATGACAGCAGTGATTTTGTCTATTTAGTTCTCTCTAGAACAAAACTATCTAGAACAAGTGTCCAATAAATATATTTAACATACAATTTACGTTTCACTTTTAGAAACTTCAAATTAATAGATTTCAAAAATAGTAACCATTCCTAAAGTATCTAATTTGATTAGCCTTAATTTAAAAAAATTGTTTGGGCCAGGCGCGGTGGCTCACGCCTGTAATCCCAGCACTTTGGGAGGCTGAGGCAGGTGGATCACAAGGTCAGGAGTTCGAGACCAGCCTAGCCAACTCGGTAAAACACCGTCTCTACTAAAAATACAAAAATAAATAAGCCGGGCATGGTGGTGTGGACCTGTGATTCCAGCTACTTGGGAGGCTGAGGCAGGAGAATTCCTTGAATCTGGAGGGCAAAGGTTGTAGTGAGCTGAGATCATGCCACTACACTCCAGCCTGGGTGGCAGAGCAAGACTCTCTCTTTAAAAAAAAAAAAAAAATTGTTTGGCAGCAAATCTACTCTATGACACCATGCCCAATTCAACAGATTAAATAAAAGATACTTGGGGCTTGTCCAAAGGTAATGAGTTATCTCAGTTGATTGTACACAATCAGTTATAGATCAAACTCCTTGTTTCCAACTCCTTATTCTACTCTTCCCCCACTTCCCCCTTCTCACTACTGTGCTAGACTAGCCTGAAAAAAAAAAAAAAAAAAAAAGATATTTGGGAATATTTTTTGCTATGCTCTATTAGAACCACAGGTACCATTAAAAACAAAAACACTTCATTTGTATTGGCCCCACGGCATTGTTCAGGGCCTTCATATATGCCGCCATGTAGGCTCCTAGTTTCCTTCCAAACTGAATTTTTTTATGGAGTCCATACTTCCTGGCATAGTCTCACAGCTCCAACAATCTTTTAGAACTTTCACTACAGTTGTCTACTTGACAAAAATGTTTGTTCTGACTAAAGCATTCATTGAAATGTTATAAGTTGTTTTATTATTATGACTAAAATACAGAGATGAGGAAGCAATGAAGTGAACATTCCAATATTCAATTTATATAAAATTTATGTTTTCTGGTTAAGAATCAACACTTTCATTACCAGCAATTGAAATTTTTCTTTAAGAAAATTGTCACAAAGAAAGCCAGGCATGGTGGCTGACACCTGTAATCCCACCACTTTGGGAGGCAGAGGCAGGAGGATGCTTGAGCCCAGGAGTTCAAGAATAGCGTGGTCAACATAGTGAGACCCTCATCTCTACTTTAAAAAAAAAAAAAAAAAACCTTTAAAAACTTAACCAGGCATGGTGGCATGTGCCTGTTATTCCCAGCTATACTTCGGAGGATCACTTAAGCCCAGGAGTTAGAAGCTGCTGTGAGCTATGATTGTGCCACTGCACTCCAGCCTTGGTGACAGAGTGAGGCCCTGTACTAAGCAAGACCCTGTCTCTAAGAAGAAATTTTTTAAAAAAGAAAATTGTCACAAAGAAATAAAACTTGTTTCATATCCCCAGTACTACATATACAACCGTATCTTGGGATATGAGACTACTGACCAGAGAAAAAGCTACAATGAGAGTGACTGATCAGCCAGGCCCCTAGCTAAGTGATTCAAAACCACACACCAAACTTTTATTGAATAGGATTTTATTTCCTGCTTCAGTAAAATTAGAAATTATTAATGCTATATACCTTCAGGGTTGTTTGTAAATGATCAAAACAGAGCATGTTGCCACCAGACAAATCTGGGACAATTTAAATACCAAAATAATTTAGTAATAAATTAAAAATCCTTAAAAAAAGGAATTTATGAGCCTATACCAATAATAAATAGATAAATAAATGAAGAAAAAAGGAGAAGTGTTACAATAGAATATCAAAGGCCAGTTGGTAAACATGAAGGGAGTGCTGGAGTTGGAAAACCATTAAGATGGGAACAGGAAAAAATCAAAAGATGGTAACAGAAAAAAAAACCATTAAGATGGGAACAGGAAAAACCATAAAGATGGGAACAGGAAAAAATTACCAGTGTAAACCAAGTCTAAGAAGAAATTTTGACAATTAACAGAATATCTTCCTTAAAGTTGTCTTTCCACAAATTGCTTACTAGTTGCAAAGAGGGAAAAAACAGTACATAAACAAAGTAAAGAAATTGGAGAACTCCTTGACAGGATGATCAAAATTAATGTCGCCTGTGTGCCTCAAGATGTGATTCACAAGGACACAACAGCACCTATGCAATATTCTAGCCAAAAATACTAATTTCAATCTAATCATGAAAAAATGCCAGACAGATGCAAAATGAGGAATATTCTACTTTAAAGAGGAAAAGAAGGCTGTACTGTATTCTTTTAAAATGTCAATGTCATTAAAGATAAATGAATACTATGGACAAACCTGACAAAAAAAGCAATGGGGAAAGGACTCCCTATTCAATAAATGGTACTGGGATAACTGGCTAGCCATATGCAGAAAACTGAAACTGGACCCCTTCCTCATACCATATACAAAAATTAACTCAATGTGGATTAAAGACTTAAATGTAAAACACAAAACTATAAAAACCCTGGAAGACAACCTAGGCAATACCATTCAGGACATAGGTACAGGCAAAGATTTCATGACAATGATGCCAAAAGCAATAGCAATGAAAGCAAAACTTGACAAATGGGATCTAACCAAACTAAAGGGCTTCTGCATAGCAAAAGAAACTATCAACAGAGTAAACAGAAAACCCACAGAATGGGAGAAAAATTTTGCAAACCATGCATCTGACAAAGGTCTACTATCCAGTACCAATAAGGAACTTAAACAAATTTACAAGAAAAAAATGGGCCAGGCCGGGCGTGGTGGCTCATGCCTGTAATCTCAGCACTTTGGGAGGCCGAGGCGGGTGGATCACGAGGTTAGGAGTTCAAGACCATCCTGGCCAAAATGGTGAAACCCTGTCTCTACTAACAATACAAAAAAAGTAGCTGGGTGTGGTGGTGGGCACCTGTAATGCCAGCTACTTGGGAGGCTGAGGCAGGAGAATCGCTTGAACCCAGGAGGCGGAGGTTGCAGCCAAGATCATACCATTGCACTCCAGCCTGGCTGACAGAGTAAGACTCCCAGCACTTTGAGAGGTCGGGGAGGGTGGATCACCTGAGGTCAAGAGTTCCAGACCAGCCTGGACAACATGGTGAACCCCCGTCTCTACTAAAAATACAAAAAAATTAGCCGGGCATGGTGGTGGATGCCTGTAATCCCAGTTACTCGGGAGGCTGAGGCAGAAGAATCACTTCAATCTGGGAGGCGGAGTCAGCCAAGATCATGCCACTGCACTCCAGCCTGGGTGACAGAGCGAGACTCTCTCTCAAAAAAAAAAAAAAAGGAAAAAACAACCCCATTAAAAAGTCAGCAAAGGACACAAGCAGATACTTCTCAAAAGAAGACATACATGAGGCCAAAAATCATATGAAGTAAAGTTCAACATCACTGATCATTAGAGAAATGCAAATCAAAACCACAATGAGATACTATTTCATATCAGTCAGAATGGCTATTATTAAAAGGTCAAAAAACAACAGATGCTGGCGAGGTTGTGGAGAAAATAAAAGTCAAAATAACAGATGCTGGTGAGGTTGTGGAGAAAAAGGAATGCTTATACATTGTTGGTGGGAGTGTGAATTAGTTCAACCACTGTGGAAGACTGTGTGGCAATTCCTCAAAGACCTAGAGACAGAAATATTATTTGACCCACCAATCCCCTTGCTGGGGTATATACCCAAAGGAATATAAATCAGTCTACCATAAAGACACATGCATGCTATACTCACTGCAGCACTATTCACAATAGCAAAGACATGGAATCAACCTAAATGCCCATCAATAACAGACTGGATAAAGAAAATGTGGTACATACACACCATGGAACACTATGCAGCCATAAAAATGAATGAGATCATATCCTTTGCAGAGACACGGATGGAGCTGGAGGCCATTATCCTTAGCCAACTAGCAAAGGAACAGAAAACCAAATACCACATGTTCTCACTTATAAGTGGGAGCTAAACGATGAGAACACATGGACGCATAGAGGGGAACAACACACACTGAGGCCTATCAGGGAGTGGAGGGTGGGAGGAGGGAGAGAAGCAGGAAAAATAACTAATGGGTATTAGGCTTAACACCTGGGTGATGAAATAATCTGTATAACCAACCCCCATGACGCACGTTTACCTATATAACAAACCTGCACATCCTGCACATATACCCCTAAACTTAAAATAAAAGTTAAAAAAAATACCGTGGACATGATTCAGATTAAAGGACGTTAAAATACATAAAAATTCCTGGTATATATATGGGTTGTATGTTTGAAAACTACTTTAAAAATAAATAAACAGGCGCAGTGGCTCACGCCTGTAATCCCAGCACTTTGGGAGGCTGAGGCAGGCAGATCACAAGGTCAGGAGATCGAGGCCATCCTGGCTAACACGGTGAAACCCCGTCTCTACTAAAAAATACAAAACATTAGCCAGGCGTGGTGGCGGGCGCCTATAGTCCCAGCTACTGGGGAGACTGAGACAGAAGAATGGCATGAACCCAGGAGGCGGAGCTTGCAGTGAGCAGAGATTGCGCCACTGCACTCCAGCCTGGGCGACAGAGCGAGACTCTGTCTCTAAATAAATGAATAAATACAAATATAAAAAACAAATAAAAGACATAAAAGAGATAGCACTGGTCATTATGAAATTGTTTCTTTGTTTCTCATTTATTTTATTAGTTGACGGGTTAAGAAGATACTAAGAATACTATAGTTACAAAAATTGAAATGTTTTGTTCACAGATATTCTCGATTATTGACTAACACAAAGGGATACAAAAAGCATACCTGCAACTGTGAACACTGGGGAATTTTCCTCCGAGGTGGAGTCGGGATAAATGAAGTCTGCTTCCTGACTGATTCTAATCGTTTCTGCAGAGGAGTGGCACCTACAAAGTAATCTTCAGGTCTTGAGGATGCACTAGGAGTTGATTCTGGTATATCATAAGAATCCATGGTCTGTCTACATAAGAAGAAATAAAACCAGAATTCTAAGCACTAAAAAGTTAACTGATGCTCAGTTTCACTGATTCCTCTCCTCACTCTAAAGGAATCTTTTCTCTTTCTTTCTTTTCCCCTCCCTATTCCCAGTTTTAAACCAAGTCCTATATTCCTTATTGGCTATAG
Source organism: Rhinopithecus bieti (assembly GCF_001698545.2). Classification (NCBI taxonomy): domain Eukaryota; kingdom Metazoa; phylum Chordata; class Mammalia; order Primates; family Cercopithecidae; genus Rhinopithecus; species Rhinopithecus bieti. Next base: position 2,902,123 of record NW_016804151.1, read on the forward strand.
CCCACTTTTATGTATATCTTACAGACACCTCAAACATAGTGTATGTTCAAAACTAATTCAACTTCTTTTCCTCCTTCAAAAAGCTAACTGATCCATTTTCAAATTCCTGTCAATTTGCTAAGTTAACTTAAATTCATGTAGTCTCCCACCTTCATTCTTTAACATACAGTCATTAAGCACATTCTACTGAGTTTTTCTTTCAAGAATCTGTTGAATCTGGTTCCAAGATGGCTGAATAGGAACAGCTCTGGTCTGCAGCTCCCAGCGTGATCAACACAGAAGACGGGTGATTTCTGCATTTCCAATTGAGGTACCTGATTCATCTCACTGGGACTGGTTGGACAGTGGGTGCAGCCCATGGAGGGTGAGTCGAAGCAGGGCGGGGCGTTGCCCCACTCAGGAAGTGCAAGGGGTCCAGGGATTGCCCTTTCCTAGCCAAGGGAAGGCGTAACAGACTACCTGGAAAACTGGGACACTCCCACCCAAATATTGCGCTTTTCCTACGGTCCTGACAACCAGCAGACTAGGAGATTCTCTCCTGTGCCTGGCTCGGCAGGTCCCACGCCCACGGAGCCTTGCTCACTGCTAGCCCAGCAGTCTGAGATTGACCTGCCAGGCAGTAGCCTGGCGGCAGGGAGGTGCATACACCATTGCTGAGGCTTGAGTAGGTAAACAAAGTGGCCAAGCAATTCAAACTGGGTGGAGCCCACCGCAGCTCAGCAATGCCCACTGCCTCTATAGATTTCACCTCTGTGGGCAGGGCATAGCTGAACAAAAGGCAGCAGAAACGTCTGCAGACTTAAATGTCCCTGTCTGACAGCTCTGAAGACAGTATTCTCCCAGTATGGCGTTTGAGCACTGAGAACAGACAGACTGCCTCCTCAAGTGGGTCCCTGACCCCCGTGTAGTCTAACTGGGAGACACCTCCCAGTAGGGGCCGAATGACACCTCATACAGGCAAGTGCCTCTCTGGGATGAAGCTTCCAGAGGAAGGATCAGGCAACAATATTTGCTGTTCTGCAAAATGCTGTTCTGCAGCCTCCACTGGTGATATCCAGGCAAACAGGGTCTGGAGTGGACCTCTAGCAAACTCCAACAGACTGCAGCTGAGGGACCTGACTGGTAAAAGAAAAACTAACAAAAAGAAAGGAATAGCATCTACATCAACAAAAAGGACATCCACACCAAAACCCCATCTGTAGGTCACCAACATCAAACACCAAAGGTAGATAAACCACAAAGATGGGGAGAAACCAGGGTACAAAAGCTGATAATTCTAAAAATCAGAACACCCCTTCTCCAAAGGATCACAGCCCCTCACCAGCAACGGAACAAAGCTGGACGGAGAATGGCTTTGACAAGTTGACAGAAGTAGGCTTCAGAAGGTTGGTAATAACAAACTTCTCTGAGCTAAAGGAGCATGTTCCAACCCATCGCAAGGAAGCTAAAAACCTTGAAAAAAGATTAGACGAGTGGCTAACTAGAATAAACAGTGTAGAGAAGACCTTAAATGACCTAATGGAGCTGAAAACCATGGCATAAGAACTTCATGATGCATGCACAAGCTTCAATAACCAATTCAATCAAGTGGAAGAAAGGATATCAGTTACTGAAGATCAAATTAATGAAATAAAGCAAGAAGACAAAATTAGAGAAAAAAGAGTAAAAAGAAATGAAAAAAGCCTCCAAGAAATAAGGGACTATGTGAAAAGACCAAATCTACGTTTGATTGGTGTACCTGAAAGTGATGGTGAGAATGGAACCAAATTGGAAAACACTCTCCACGATATTATCCAGGAGAACTTCCCCAACCTAGCAAGGCAGGCCAACATTCAAATTCAGGAAATACACAGAACACCACAAAGATACTCCTCGAGAAGAGCAACCCCAAGACACATAATTGTCAGATTCACCAAGGTTGAAATGAAGGAAAAAATGTTAAACACAGCCAGAGAGAAGGGTTGGGTTACCCACAAAGGGAAGCCCATTAGGCTAACAGCAGATCTCCTGGCAGAAACTCCACAAGCCAGAAGAGAGTGGGGGCCAATATTCAACATTCTTAAAGAAAGGAATTTCAACCCAGAATTTCATATCCAGCCAAACTAAGCTTCATAAGTGAAACAGAAATAAAATCCTTTACAGACAAGCAAATGCTGAGAGATTTTGTCACCACGAGGCCTGCCTTACAAGAGCTCCTGAAGGAAGCGCTAAACATGGAAAGGAACAACCAGTACCAGACACTTCAAAAACATGCCAAATTGTAAAGACCATCGATGCTAAGAAGAAACTGCACCAACTAACGGGCAAAATAACCAGCTAACATCATAATGTCAGGATCAAATTCACACATAACAATATTAACTTGAAATGTAACTGGGCTAAATGCCCCAATTAAAAGACACAGCCTGGCAAATTGGATAAAGAGCTAAGACCCATCAGTGTGCTGTATTTAGGAGACCCATCTCAAATGCAAAGACACACACAGGCTCAAAATAAAGAGATAGAGGAAGATCCACCAAGCAAATGGAAAGCAAAAAAAAGGGAGGGGTTGCAATCCTAGTCTCTGATAAAACAGACTTTAAACCAACAAAGATCAAAAGAGACAAGGAAGGCCATTACATAATGGTAAAGGGATCAATTTAACAAGAAGAGCTAACTAACCTTAAATATATATGCACCCAATACAGGAGTACCCAGATTCATAAAGCAAGTCCTTAGAGACCTACAAAGAGACTTAGAATCCCACACAATAATACTGGGAGACTTTAATACCCCAACATCAATATTAGACAGATCAATGAGACAGAAGGTTAAAAAGGATATCCAGGACTTGAACTCAGCTCTGCACCAAGCAGACCTAACAGACATCTACAGAACTCTCCACCTCAAATCAACAGAATATATATTCTTCTCATCACCACATTGCACTTATTCTAAAATTGACCACATAATTGGAAGTAAAGCACTCCTCAGCAAATGTAAAAGAACAGAAATCACAACAAACTGTTTCTCAGACCACAGTGCAATCAAAATTAGAACTCAGGATTAAAAAATTCATTCAAAACCACACAACTACATGGAAACTGAACAACCTGCTTCTGAATGACTACTGGTTAAATAACAAAATGAAGGCAGAAATAAAGATGTTCTTTGAAACCAATGAGAACAAAGACGCAATGTACCAGAATCTCTGGGAC
>NW_016804151.1:2907646-2922120 GCF_001698545.2 Rhinopithecus bieti
TAACAACAAAAAAATTAATTTTTAAAAAATGTTAAAAAAAAAAAAACAAAAAACAGAATCTGTCATCCCTTCACAAAGCTAATTCCTTAGCCACAACTAAGAGTTCTCCGAATCTAAGAGTAATCCATTCTTCCAGAAATAGACTTTTTATCTGTGCAACAACCTTTACAGTAACAAGACAAATCCTAAACTCTTCTGCTGGGTTTAAGGTCTTTCTAATTCAGCTTCTCCTTATCTTCCTAATTCTCCTCTCCAACCTGGGACATAAACATATTCTTATCTTCATGTGGTTGCTTCTCAACTATATTCCCTACCTTAAGTGTCCTTTTCCCATCTCACCTCCTTTAAGACCATGCTAGAAATTTGATCTCCTTTCAAAGTAGGGTGTTTTTAACCTTTTGGTCCTGAAATACCTATGACATAGACTTTTATCTGTTATCTGTTATCAGTGGCTCATTCCTGGAAGCAGAGTATGCATGTGTGTGTGTGCTGTATGAGTTCTCATCTCAAAGTCTGAAAAAAATCCCTCAAGAATGTTCTACAACATCCTTGGAGATATATCAGCACACATAACTTTCCTCAATCACCCAGTCTGTACCACTCATTTTAGCCCCTGTTCATATACTTCCTTGTACCATTTTTTAGTGTGTATTTCCTGTATCCCCAGTAATACTAAGCTACTGTCACTGAAACCATGCTTTATATTTCCCAATGTATGTATAATTACCCAAATACAATGCTGAGTGTCCTTTAATTGTTAAACAAGTATTGGTTCAATTAAATGGAAGTATTTCATAGAACCTGCAAATTAGGGCCAGATCTGGTAGCTCATGACTATAATTCCAATATTTTGGGAGGCTGAAGCAGGTGGATCACTTGAGCCCAGATGTCTGAGACAAGCCTCCATCTCTACAAAAAATAAAAAATAACTAGCTAGGTGTGGTGGTGCACGCCTGTGGTCCCAGTTAATCAGGAGGCTGAAGTAGGACTGCATGAGCCCAGGAGGTCAAGGCTGCAGTTGAGATGTGATCATGCCACTGAATTCCAGCCTGGGTGACAGAGCAAGACCCTCTCAAGAAAAAAAAGACACACAAAATTAAAATACCATTTTCATTAAAAGGAATTATCATTTCAAAGTTATGATTAGTCTCGGCCGGGCGTAGTGGCTCATGCCTGTAATTCCAGCACTTTGGGAGGCCAAGGAAAAGTTGATCACCTGCGGTCAGAAGTTTGAGACCAGCCTGGCCAACATGGTGAAACCCCGTCTCTACTAAAAATACAAAAATTAGCTGGGTATGGTGGCACACACCTGTAGTCCCAGCTACTCAGGAGGCTGAGACAGGAGAATCTCTTGAACTTGGGAGGTGGAGGCTTCATTGAGCCGAGATCACGCCACTGTACTCCAGCCTGGGTGAGACAGAGCAAGACTCCATCTCAGCAACAACAACAACAACAAAGTCATGATAAATCTCAACTACTACACAATTACCCTTTTGAGAAGTTTTTTACGAATAAAAAGTTATATTACTATATTTACTCATTTTATTTTATTTTTTGAGATGGAGTCTAACTGTTGTCTGGGCTGGAGTGCAACTGCACGATCCCGGCTCACTGCAACCTCTGCCTCCCAGGCTCCAGCAATTCTCTTGCCTCAGCCTCCCAAGCAGCTGAGATTACAGGCGCCCACCACCATGCCTCGCTCATTTTTTGTTTGTTTGTTTTTGTATTTTTAGTAGAGATAGGGTTTCACCACGTTGGCCAGGCTGGTCTTGAACTCCTGACCTCAGGTGATCCACCAGCCTCCCAAAGTGTTGGGATTACAGGCGTTAGCCACTGCACCCGGTCCATATTTAAATGGTATTATATTTAAAATAGTACAGGTTGAGCATCCCTTATCCAAAATGCTTAGGACCAAAAGTGTTTTTGGATTTCAGATTTTGTCAAATTTGGGAATATTTGTATCACACTGGTCAAGCATCCTTAATCCAAAAATCTGAAATCCAAAATGCTCCAGTGAACACTTCCTTTCAACATCATGTCAGTGCTCAAAAAGATTCACATTATGGGGCATTTCAGACTTCAGATTTTCTAATTAGGGATGCTTAACCTGTATCTTCAATTTCAATATGTTAGACTAGGACACCATTTATATTTTGCACAAAACTCCATAAATTAAACATGTAGTCCTAGCATGGACAACATAGCAAGACCCCATCTCTCAAAAAAAAAAAAAAATTAGCCTGGCACGGTGGTAGTCCTAGCCACTTGAGAGGCTGAGGCAGGAGGAATGCTTGAGCCCAGGAGTTTAAGGCTGTAAAGCGATGATCACACCACTGCACTTTAGCCTGGGCAACAGAGTGAGATCCTCTCTAATTAATAAATAAATACATAAACTAAACATGTAGCATTATTTGTCCTTAAAGCTCAAATAATGTCCAGAGCAAGTTCATATACCACACAATTTATTTATTTATTTTACAAATATTCATATTAGCTTTATTCATAGTAGCCAAAATTGAAAATGACTCAGTGGGTGAATGATTAAATAAACTGTGGTACATCCACACCATGTAATAGTACTCTGCAATGAAAAGAAACAAATTATTGATACATGCAACAACTTGGATGTTAAAGCCAATCCAAAAGGTCACATATAAAATTTCATACATTTAACATTTTTTAAATGACAAATTAAAGGAATGAAGAACAGATGAATGGCTGACAGAGATTAGGGAAAGGTAAGAGGGTGGGAGGGACATAAATGTGACTATAAAAGGCAACACAAGNTAAGGCTGTAAAGCGATGATCACACCACTGCACTTTAGCCTGGGCAACAGAGTGAGATCCTCTCTAATTAATAAATAAATACATAAACTAAACATGTAGCATTATTTGTCCTTAAAGCTCAAATAATGTCCAGAGCAAGTTCATATACCACACAATTTATTTATTTATTTTTACAAATATTCATATTAGCTTTATTCATAGTAGCCAAAAATTGAAAATGACTCAGTGGGTGAATGATTAAATAAACTGTGGTACATCCACACCATGTAATAGTACTCTGCAATGAAAAGAAACAAATTATTGATACATGCAACAACTTGGATGTTAAAGCCAATCCAAAAAGGTCACATATAAAATTTCATACATTTAACATTTTTTAAATGACAAATTAAAGGAATGAAGAACAGATGAATGGCTGACAGAGATTAGGGAAAGGTAAGAGGGTGGGAGGGACATAAATGTGACTATAAAAAGGCAACACAAGAATTCCTTGTGGTGATAGAACTGTATCTTCATTGTGGTGAATACAGGACTCTACACCACACACCACACAATTTAAATAGCAGCTACTCTAAAGCATCCTAACTTTAAATGCACATTGAATTACCTATTTCAAAGGGAATTTTAATCAGTACTACTTACACAGAATATTTCCTTCAAATTTGTTACTTGGTGCAATAATTGCTAGCACTTATTGAGCATTCATCATGTTTCAAGTACTCTTCTAAGACCTTTATATTTTCTCATTTAATCTTCAAACAACCCCATGAAGTAGATCATGCTCCCAGCTGACAAACAGGAAATCAGACAAGTAACATAACTTACCAAAGTCAACCAGTTAGAGTGGAAGAGTTAGGATTTGAATCCAGACAGTCTAACTCTGCAATGAGTGCACTTAGCTACTTCTTTCACGTTGCCTTTTAAACAGGGATCAATTATGAGGCAACATAAGCCCTGCTGAATTTGACTCCTTAAAAGAGAAATGCTATGAATTCCAAAAAGATTTTAAAGTCTAGGTGACTTTAAAAAGTCTAGCAATAAATGAGATGAGAAAAACACTATTGGCACTAAGAGGGATGGTTTTGAAAAAACATGTCCGTTGAGTATTTAATGTTAAAGTAAAATAAAATAGCCCAATCCATGAATTAAAGATTAGCAAACGAGTTATATTTACTCTACCTTCTCATCTCACACTCAAGAATGTGTAATTTTGCCCAGCACAATAATCAAGATGTTATAAATATACCTTGAATCAATATATTACTGTCCCAATACTCTTCCTTCCAATCAGAAGCAAAAAGGTCCTCTTACTTTGATCTCCTCTGGACACCATCTCCTTTGTGTACTTCAACTTTTTTTTTTTTTTTTTTTTGAGACAGGGTCTCACTCTGTTGTCCAGGCTGGAGCGCAGTGGCCCAATACCACTGCAGCCTCGACCTCCTGGGCTCAAGCGATCCTCCCACCTCAGCCTCTTGAGTAGCTGGGACTACAGGCATGCACTGCCACACCAGGCTGTACTTCACCTCTCTATTATCTTTAATCACTCCTATACAGGATCCTTTTCTTTCATTGCCAAGCATATTCTAGTATTTCTAACATTAAAAATTTGTGTTTAAATCCAATTCATCTCATTCCTTCTGAGACCAATCTCCTGGAAATGTGGTCTACACCTACTGCCTCCAGTTACTAATAAGTATTTTACTAGAACTCTTCAGCAATCTCTTTTTTCCATCTATCACTATAAAGAAACTGCACTTTTGAAGATCATTATTTTTGCCAAAACCATGGCCAAATACTTTGTTCATCAAGTTTGTTCATCCTTCCTCCTCTAAACTTTCTGGGACCTTGTTTCCTGACACTCCATTTTTTAGGGGCTTTCCTCCTCCTTACTTTTTATAGTTCCAATTTCTTTACTGATTCTTTTTTTCCCTCATGTTCCAATAATAGGTGGCCCCAGACTCTGAAAATCATTCATTCTACATAGGAAAATAATCATTCTATATGACTCCTAAATCTCTATCTTCAGACCATTACAGCTGCAACCCAGTCCTGCATTTCCAACTTCCTATAAGATGTTAAACTTTCATGTTGTCAGACTCATTAAGTTCAAAACTAATCATCACTTCACATCTCATTCAATCTTTCTTTGCCAACTACTGTACTCTGTTTTGCTCAGTAATAATTCCATTTTTCCGTTTTCTTTCCCTACTAAAAAAATACTTTCATCATCTTTTACTCTTCCTTCAACATCACCTTTACATCTAAAAAGTTAACTTTGTTACTTTGTTAACTTTATCATCAAATTCTGACATATTTCTTTTTTTTTTTTTTAAGACAGAGTCTCACTCTGTCTCCCAGGCTGCAGTGCAGTGGTGCGATCTTGGCTCACTGCAACCTCCACCTCCCAGGTTCAAGTGATTCTCCTGCCTCAGCCTCCAAGTAGCTGGGACTACAGGCGTGCACCACCATGCCTGGTTAATTTTTGTATTTTTTGGTAGAGATGGGGTTTCACCATGTTGGCCAGGCTGGTCTTGAACTCCTGACCTCAGATGATCCGCCTGCCTTGGCCTCCCAAAGTGCTGGGATTACAGGCACGAGCCACCACATCTGGCCTCTGACATATTTCTTAAAAAGATATACACTTGTCCTCTTAGATGTGGGCTTCACTCTCATTCTCAATTATAGCTACTTATCTTTTTCCCAATCTTAGCCCCTTTCCCTAATCCATCATCAGTCTTTCATTGTCACCACTTTTACCATTACCTTGCTTGAGATCCCATAACAGTTCCCATACATCTATATGAAGTAGAATCAGAATTCCTGTCTGGTTTTCAAGGCACTACTGTATTTGATCTTATTATCTGATCCTATCCAGGTTCATTTTCTACTGCTTCAGTTCTTACCCCAAGTAGCCTTTCCAAAATCCAACATTCTGCATACACTTCCTCTAAGGTTTTGTATACAACATTGGGGGATAAGGGGAGGTGGAAGTGAAGAAAGTTCCAGCAGTCAATTCTTTAAAAGGTTAAATCACAGCCCTATAGCCAAACATGCACCCCCTACTCTAGACAGATGATCACTCTACTATTCTCCCTGCTTTTTTATTCACCTTATCGACAATTAAAAATACTTCCTACTCCCGTTTGTCTGAGCAAATCTTATCCATTTTCCATGTGCCATCTCCTCACAAGTTTTCCAGAGCTTGGCAGGGCTAGTTCTCTTGACAATTCCGCTTGCGGTTGTAGTTCACAGCACACAAGTAAAGCTTTGTTGTTTCTCTTGTGGTTAGTCCGTGAAGGGGCTCTGACTTGATCACTTTTCTACACTGCCACCAATACCTAAATCCAGCCGCCCTAATGCCAATACTTAGCCGGGTATTATGCATGTAGTGCTTAAACACACCTTAATACACAAGTATTGTGAAGATAATGACCACACAGCAGGGCAAATACAAAGTTAAAGCAAGTCCGGAACCAATACAAAGCATTTTTACCAATAAAATGCCGTGATGACGCTGTCACCCATTCCGGATTCATCAATCATTCTTCAAAAGTCCGGCTCCAAAACTATGTCGAGACTGAAATCCCCTGAAGAAAGAAAGAAAGAAAGAAAAAACCCCGCCAAAGTGACAGCTAAGAGAGAGGCCAGACTAACCCCTGGCCCTTCCAAATTCCCTCTCGCTCCACCACAAGTGGGTTCACAAGAGACACAAACGCACCCAGGAAGACCTCCACTCCCTCAGACGCGGGGCGGGCCCTGCGACTTCACTCTGGGAGGGACATTTCCGCTCACCCAGCTCTGCGACCCTCGCTCCTGCGGAGTCAGCTTCTGCTGGCGAAGGGGGAAGGGCAAAAGGACAGTGCGTCCCAACCCGTCCCTCTTCAGCTGAGCCTGTCAGAGACCAGCCCAGCTCTGAAATCACGCCGTTGTGAAAAGGCAATTCGGTCCTCCGCCGCCTCTTCAGTTTAAAATCGTTTCCCGACTCGCTCTGCGGCTCCACGCAGGAAGCCTCCTTAGCGCCTCACCGATTCCGTATCAGTGAAGCAACTAAAATTGCCATTTTAACTGAGGGCAAGGCCGAGCCACTTAACCATTATCGTCAACCTTTCCAACCGTCCTCGGTTGCTCGTCCGTTTTCCTACCGGTGCGAAGCTTTCTCTCAAATTTCCGCCCGTAGTAAGCATGGCGGCGGCACCTCACCACTGATTCGTTGAATTCCTTTCCCGTAATCTTGGGCACTAGAGGGCGGAGTTGAAGGGCGCTTGGACCCCCACGGCGATCTGTGTTTGGGTTCGGACTCTGGGAGGATTTTGGCTTTGCTCGCCTTCCTCTTTCAGAAGACTCGAGATCGGCCAGCAGGTCTGCGAGATTTGAAACGCGACTGTTACTCCTTGTTTTCCGGTTCTGGCCGCGGGAGCCTCTCGGGAAGCGTGGAAAGAAGGGTAGGGCGTATGCCTAGTGACCGCCTCTGGTTGTCGGGCTCGCGCCTGGCGCCGCTACGTGGAGTAGCTCTCTCTTCGTCACTTTTGGTTGCAGACTTGTTGAGTAGAAGTGCAGACTGATGCTTTAAGACTCGGGGAAAGGTCTTTCCCTTATCTCCACCCCATCAAGCACCCCAGAGACGTTGGAGATTTGTCTTGTTTCTAGACACGTGTACTCGAATGTTGTGCGGAGGACTTAAATATTCGAGAAGAGAGTGGGAACTCCTGGAATTTTAAGGGATTTCTGTGTATTTCCAAAGCTGACTTTTAACAACCGGCAGCGTGGGATTCGTGATTGTTTTTCGCCTTCGTGTGGTTCCAACATGTACTTCCCTTCTTGGTTAAGTCAGCTGTACAAGGGTTTATCCAGACCCATCCGAAGGACCACCCAACCGATCTGGTGTTCTCTCTACAGAAGGCTGGTGCAGAGTTCACAGAGGAGAAATCCAGGTGAAAATAGCGAAGAGATCTGTCCTATGAACAGTACTTCAACCTGTTATCTACGACTGGAGAGCTTTTATTCCATATTTTCCCCCATTCTTAACTGGATAGCCTTATGTGTAAAAGCAGATCATTCACTCTTTTCATTCATTATAAGGCAGTTTTTTTCCCTGAGTTTTTAGAAAGACCACAAAAAGGTAACCACGTAATATATAGAATACTCTGCTTTTGGTTGATACCTTAAAAAATCCTTTTTCGGCCGGGCGCCGTGGCTCACGCTTGTAATCCCAGCACTTTGGGAGGCCGAGGCGAGCGGATCATGAGGTCAGGAGATCGAGACCATCCTGGCTAACACAGTGAAACCCCGTCTCTACTAATAATACCAAAAAACAAAAATTAGCCGGGCGTGGTGGCAGGCGCCTGTAGTCCCAGCTACTGGGGAGGCAGAGGCAGGAGAATGGCGTGAACCCGGGAGGCGGAGCTTGCAGTGAACTGAGATCACGCCACTGCACTCCAGCCTGGGCGACAATGCGAGACTCCGCCTCAAAAAAAAAGAAAAAATCATTTTTCACAGAATATAATAGTGTTTTCTAGTGTACAAGTGGCTGTTAAACATCAGATTCATATTAAAACTAAATAGTTCCTGCACCATCCATTTCTACAGTTTCTAAAATCCTATTTCATTTGGGGAAGAAACGTGCAATATTAAGAATTGGGTAATTAGGATTTTAGGTAAATGCAAATACTAGAAGATCAAAAAAATTTTGATTTCCTAACACAAGACAGAAATTTACGGTTATTCACTTGGCTTTTGACACATTTGCAGGTAAATTTAATAGTGAATGAGCTGTTTCCCTGACATACGTAAGATATATTTTGAGGATTTTTATTTTTAAGCAACCTGCAAGTGATGTATTTTTAATCTTGCCTTTTAAAGTTTCTTCTCTTTTTTTAAAAAAAAAAAAAAAAAAAAAAGAATTCAATAGCTTTGCTGTCCGGACCAACACATGTGGAGAGTTGCGTTCGTCTCACTTAGGCCAAGAAGTCACCTTGTGTGGATGGATTCAGTACCGCAGGTAAATTGAGGAAGACAGTCTAAGAATGCATGGTGGTGGTTTTCCTAGGGCAATTCTAAACCTTTACTAATTTACAACCAGTCCGAAGAATAAAACGTTTTGCAACTCCTGCAGGTTTAAGAATTTACTGAATTTTCAACTTTGTTTTAGTTTTGAAAGGCCCAAGTGTCATTCTCAGTAGGTACCAGTAACATCTGTTGAAGGGTATAACAATGAAGCTTGATCCACCAAATGGACTGAAATGACACTGGGCTTACTAAGACTGAAGAGGTCCTATGACCAGTAATTAAAAATGGCCCAGCCTCCTATAAACCAGCTGTTAAACTCCAATAGCATGGGGAGAAAGCTCTTTTAGTCCATTTAGAGAACAAGCCCAGAAACAGTGATTCTTTAAGATCAGAACCCAATTTTTGTTGTTGTTCATCTCTCTATTCCAGAACATTCCTGAATAGTACGTTAATTCACATGGAAGAGATCCAAAATACATAGGTTATATGACCTTCTTTTTTTTTTTTTCTTTTTCTTTTTTTTTGAGAGGGAGTCTAGCTCTGTCGCCCAGGCTGGAGTGCAGTGGCACGATCTCAGCTCACTGCAATCTCCGCCTCCCGGGTTTACGCCATTCTCCTGCCTCAGCCTCCGGAATAGCTGGGACTACAGGCGCCCGCCACCTCGCCCGGGTAGTTTTTTGTATTTTTTAGTAGAGACGGGGTTTCGGGGTTTCACCGTGTCGGCCAGGATGGTCTCGATTTCCTGACCTCGTGATCCGCCCATCTCGGCCTCCCAAGTGCTGGGGATTACAGGCTTGGCGGCCAGGCTGGGACATTTCTTTAAAAAGGTCTTGGTGGGCACGGTGGCTCAGCCTGTAATCCAGCGCTTTGGGAGGCCGGAGGCGGGCGGATCACGAGCTTAGGAGTTCTGAGACCAGGCCCGGCCACATGATGAAACCCCATCTCTACTAAAAACACAAAAAAATTGCAGGGGGGTGGCGCACGTCTGTAATCCTAGCTACTCAGGGAGGCTGAGGCAGCGAGGAATTGCTTGAACCAGGAGGCGAGGTTGCAGTGAGCTCAGATCGTGCCACTGCACTCCAGCCTGGGCGACAGAACAAGACTCGTCTCAGAAAGAAAAAAAAAAGGAATTGTCCAAGTACGGTAGATAGTTTTCCCACAAGGTAGTGACTTTGTTCCTGAACCCCAAATCTGAAGAGGTTTCTGTACCTGTTCCTGGTGCTGAGGACACTATGAGAAATAAGAGGTTGGCATTTTCTGGGACCTTTTTGAGATTCATAGAGGTATTAAATTGGTGTTGGAATTTCCAGGAAATTTTAGATTGTATCTTTTTTTAGAAAAAGACTTTATATTGGCGTATTTCAAAAATGATCCATCAGATGTTTCCATTATGCTAAAAATCTTATCCTTGGATTTTACTATGTGCAAAGTTTCCAAATTTAATAGGAATTTTCTAATAAGGGACTTAAGCCAATAAAAATTTTTAATTGTTCATCTTAATAATTTTTCATTAATAGCATCTGTATAAGATTATATATCAGATTAAGTAGACAAAATTGAAACTGGAAATAAAAACAATGTTTTTTCTATCAATGAGCTACATAAATAACAACTGCATGAATGTAAAGAAAATACATAATTATCATAAAAAAGAAACATGAAAATTGCATGGATTTTTGTTTTTTATTTTGTCTGCTTAAACTTTGGACTTAGAGATTTTATCTTAAAATGTTCCTTTTTTTCCCCCTCCCCTTAATCAGGCAAAACACATTCTTGGTCCTAAGAGATTTCCATGGGCTTGTTCAAGTTGTCATTCCCCAGGATGAGGTAATAGAAAATTTCCTGTTATTATCTAAAAGCCTCTTTGATGCTGTGGCTAGGGTAAGCTAAGTAGTTAGATGAACATGTTAGAGGTTTTAAATTCAGAAGTTTATTGTTAATGAAAACTGAAAAATATCATAAGCAATGTTAAGACATGGCAAAAAGACCAGTGACCCAGTAGAATTATGAACCTAGGATATGAACAAAAACTTCAGAGGAAAAAAATATATAAATGGCTTGTAGACATAATGTAAGTATGCCCAGCCTCACTCATAGGTAGAGAAATGTGAATTAAAACTGCATGTAATTGTCATTTTTAACACATTAAATTGACAATACACTGTGTTTGGGAAAGCAGGTGCTCAATTCCTGGAGGGAATACAAATTGGCACTAGCTGAAGGGAGAGCAATTTGGCAATATCAAAACTGTAAATGCATATATCCTTTGAGCCATTAATTTCACTTCTGATAAATTATCTTATATCTAGACTTATACAGATACAAAATGACATATGTACAAGGATATTCATTTCAGGATTCTTTTTAATAGAAAAAATTGGGAATCACCCAGATGTCCTCCAATAAGAGACTGGCTTAAAAAATAATGTATATTCTTACAATAAGATACTCTGCTCCGCCATACAAAAAAGAATGAAGAAGTTCTATTCTAATAGCAAAAAAAAATCCAAGGAATACTGTTAAGTGAAGAACTGGTATTCTTGAGTATACAGAAGAGCAGCTATTAAACTCCAGCACTCTAGTGCTGTCTTCTGTATAAAAACTAGGGGAAGGAGGCAGGATATATATTCAGTGATATATATTCAGTGTGTGTGTGTGTGTGTGTGTGTGGATTTGCTTGTATATATGTTATGAAATGTCTCTGGAAGGATACGTAAGTATCTGGTAACATTGGGTGCTACTGGGGGAAGGAATTGAGGGCCTTGAAAACAAGGATGGGGGGAAACTTTTCACTGTATCTTTTTGTACCCTTTGAATTTGAAGCCATGTGAAGGTACTAACTGCTCAAAAAGTATTTAATTTAATTACCATTGAAATTAGATACAATATGACAGAGTGATATTATGAAAAAACAATTTTTTTAGTTAAAAAATTCAAGGCCAGGCATGGTGGCTCACACCTATAATCTCAGCGCTCTGGGAGACCGAGGCCAGCAGATTGAGTATAGGAGTTGAGACCAGCCTGGGCAACAGAGTGAAACCTCATCTCTACTAAAAATTCAAAAAATTGGCCAGGTGTGGTGGCTCACGCCTGTAATCCCAGCACTTTTGGGAGGCTGAGGCGGGTGGATGTCGAAGTCAGGAGTTCAAGACCAGCCTGACCAACATGGTGAAACCCTGTCTCTACTAAAAATACAAAAATTTAGCCAAGTGTGGTTGTGGATGCCTGTAACCCCAGCTACTCAGGAGGCTGAGGCAGGAGAATTACTTGAACCGAGGAGGCAGAGGTTGCAGTGGGCCGAGATTGCGCCACTCTACTCCAGCCTGGGTGACAAAGCAAGACTCCATCTCAAAAACAATAATAATAATACAAAAAATTAGCTGGGCATGGTGGCGTGCGCCTATAATCCCAGCTACTTGGGAGGCTGAATTGGAAGAATCTCCTGAGCCCAGGAGGTTGAGGCTGAAGTAAGCCAAAATCACACCACTGCACTCCAGCCTCAGCAACCAGAGTGATACCCTGTGTCAAAAAAAAAAAAATTAAAGAATTAGATAAAATAAAGAACTTCTATCATACTTACTGGGCAAGGTTGGTTTCTATTGTAATTTTACTAATGCTTGTATGCCTAAGAAAATATTAATTATTCAGCTCTTAAGTTTTGAAATAAATAAAAAGCAGTGAATTATCTTTTAGGGATCAACATCCAGAGATGAGTATAGCTAACCCTGGAGAACTCCTTTGACTTTGACTCATTATTGCTATTGGATTTAACTGTCCCTAAGACTAACCCTGGAGACAATTGCTTTTCAAGTATGTGGGACTTGTTTACACTAATAATAGTCACTCTTATCCTTATTTTCCTGTAAGGAAAGTTTTTTTAAAGCTCTTAACTAGTAGCTTTAATTGCTGTATTATATAGAGTCAAAATGGGGATGCAATTTTTACTAAATTTGGTAATAAAGTCATTAAGGAGCAGTCCTAGCCTTTATGGTAATTAAGCTGTGACTATTAACGTTTTTAAAACCATAGACTTACAATTACTGAAGATTCCTGTAAGTTCATTTGTTTCTCAGAACTCTTTTCCCCCTTGTTCTGTAGTCGGCAGCCTCTGTGAAGAAGATTTTATGTGAAGCCCCTGTGGAATCTGTGGTGCGAGTGTCTGGTACAGTCATTTCCCGTCCTGCAGGACAGGAGAATCCAGTAAGTAGTTTCGAAGATAACTGTGTAATTTTTGTTGTATGCATTTGTACTCGTACACATTCTGGCAACACATGACTGGACATTAGGCACTAAAGTTGAATAAATTCTACAAATGAACTGACAGATTTCAAAATCTTGACTATAAACACACACATCTATGTAAATATGCATGCTAAGTCTTGCTCTGTCACCAGACTGGAGTACAGTGGCACAATCTCGGCTCACTGCAGCCTCTGCCTCCTGGGTTTAAGCGATTCTCCTGCCTCAGCCTCCCAAGTAGCTGGGACTATAGGCGCATGCCACCACGCCCAGCTAATTTTTATATTTTTAGTAAAGAGAGGCTTTCACCATGTTGGCCAGGATGGTCTCCATCTCTTGACCTCATGATCTGCCCATCTCAGCCTCCCAAAGTGCCGGGATTACAGGCGTGAGCCACCGTGCCCCGCCCTTTTTTTCTTTGGAGACAGGGGTCTTGCAGTATTGCCCAGGCTGCTCTTGAATTCCTGGGCTTAAGTGAACCTCCTGTCTCAGCCTCCCAAGTATCAAACTGCAAGGATATGCCATGACATTTGTTGATGTCTGAACACATCAGCCACAGATATGCATAAGAATGTCAAAAGCATGCACAGACACGTATGCTTTATACTATACACTACACACTAGAAGGACTTTGCATATTTTCCATATGTAAATAAATGCATATGTTCTACAAATGTGTATTTTGTGTATATCCTGATGAGTAATTTTTAAAACACTTCCTTTCTCACTCTCCAAGAAAATGCCAACAGGTGAGATTGAAATCAAAGTTAAAACAGCTGAACTTCTGAATGCCTGCAAGAAGCTGCCCTTTGAAATTAAGGACTTCATGAAGGTACCATCCTCTGTTATTAATAAAACAGAGTATCTAGAAAATGTTGATAACTAGTCAAGTATTTTCAGAGTTTTTTTAAAGAAAACTTGAACTTCTACAAAATTAAACATTTTATTGTAGACACATCATGAAGTGTTCACTTAGTTGTACAACCTCTTGACAAACTGTTCTGAAATAGTGACAGTTCAATAAACTGTTGCAGTCCCTAAATACCTAGACTGTTTTTTCCAACAGATTAAAATGTGACTCTCTCTTTAAAATTTGAGGTGTTATATTATTCAGGTTTTTTGTTGCTATTGTTTAACATTTGAAAGGAAATTATGTCTAGCTTAGAAATGGCCAAATGGGACAGGGGATCCTATACCTATTAAGTGACAAAATGTGTGCTTAGAGCAATTCTTGACTTCCCAAGCATATAAATATAAGTAGGATTACTATAATTTAGAATGTTCTTTGCCAAAGTTTAAGGGGTTGATGGAGCTACTTTTTAGTCAAGTAGGCAAATTTCAGTCAGTGAAGAGTGATATTAATAATAATGAATAGCCGGGCACGGTGGCTCAAGCCTGTAATCCCAGCACTTTGGGAGGCCGAGACGGGCGGATCACGAGGT
>NW_016804151.1:2922548-2934440 GCF_001698545.2 Rhinopithecus bieti
AATAATAATAATAATAATAATAATGAATAGTAAAAAAATGTAAAATCTGCACTACTGACAAACTTAGAAGTTACAGGAATTAACAGCATACAGTGGGCTACTTGACGATAGAAACTAAAGACAGAGCTAAAGTTTTTGAAAATTCGAACTCTATTTCTAAAGATAATACCTTTCTAATATTGAAAATATTTAATTAGAAAATCTTTCAATTTCTTTAGAAAACAGAGGCTCTTCGGTTGCAGTATCGCTACTTAGACTTGCGTAGTTTCCAAATGCAATATAATCTGCGACTGAGGTCCCAGATGGTCATGAAGATGCGGGAATATCTCTGTAATCTGCATGGTAAGAGAAATGCCTGGATGCTCTTTGGAGCTTTTTAGCCTTTCTTCTATTTTATTCAGCAGTTTTATTGTATATTTTCCTTAGCATCAGGTCAGATGTTGCCAGAAGTCTGGAATTCACTCAATGTGTAACATAGTTTTTGAAGAAAAGTTAACATTATTTTAAAGATGATAGTGGCTATTACATTGATTAATGTATGATAGTATTTTCCATCATTATCAAAGGCAGGACAGCCCTTTGGCTTTTTCTATAAGATTTCTTTTCTTTTTTTCTTTTGAGATGGAGTTTTGCTCTGTCTAAAGGGCAGTGGCATGACCACAACTCACTGCAGCCTCAACCTTTTAGGCTCAAGTGATCCTCCCGCCACACCTTCCCAAGTAGCTAGGACCACAGACAAGCATCACCATACCCAGCCAATTTTTTTTTTTTTTTTTTTTTTGAGACAGAGTCTCGGTCTGTCACCCAGGCTGGAGTGCAGTGGTGTGGTCTCGGCTCACTGCAAGCTCCGCCTCCCAGGTTCACACCATTCTCCTGCCTCAGCCTCCCAAGTAGCTGGGACTACAGGCACCTGCCACCATGCCTGGCTAATTTTTTATATTTTTAGTAGAGATGGGATTTTACTGTGTTAGCCAGGATGGTCTCCATCTCCTGACCTCGTGATCCACCTCCCAAAGTGCTGGGATTACAGGCTTGAGCCACCACACCCGGCCTGCAGCCAATTTTTAAAAATTTTTTGTAGAGACAGGGTCTCATTATGTTGCCCAGGCTGGTCTCAAACTTCTGGGTTTAAGCAGTCCTCCCACTAGCCATCCCAAAGTGCTGGGATTACAGGCATGAACCATGATACCCAGCCAGTTTTCTTAATTCTTTATCATGTGCATATATCATTTATTGGGAGCTCAAAATGTCATGTGAATTAAACTAGACATCTCATTCAGTCCTGGACTTTTTCTGCTACATTTGTATTATTTCTACACTAATAGAACATTTTAAAAATCAGAATAGTTCAGTAGACAAGAATCCATTAAATATTTAGAATTATTTTATGTGGACAGTATGCTTTATGAACAGAATAGTATTTATGAAAATCTTTAGCTTCCTTCTTAGATTTGTAGAAACCAGCACCAGTAGGCTTGGCAGCTTATTTCAGCTAAAATTCTTAATTAAAGGGAAGCCTCAGATTTGTTGTACTATATTGTGGACATCATATATGACAAATTTCACATTCCTATCTACTAAGTGATAATGTTTCTCTCTTTTTAGGGTTTGTGGATATAGAAACCCCCACATTGTTTAAGAGGACCCCAGGGGTATGTATATTCCTTCAATCAGTCTATTAAATATGTCCTATTAGTTATAAAGCTAGACCACTTTGCCTTTATATTCACTTGGTCCACTTTTATTTTATTTACTGCCTCAGGACGGTCATATTAACTAGGTTTTTCTGAAGAATTGAGAAAATTATTTGGGTATTTTGAGTCAGAACCATTTTATTCCACATAAGTATTCTTTCCTTTGAGTTTTTTTGTTTGTTTGTTTTTTGGTTTGTTTTGGGTTGTTTTTTTTTTTTTTTTTTTTTTTTTGAGACAGCGTCTCACTCCATCATCCAGGCTGGAGTGCAGTAGCTTGATCTCAGCTCACTGCAACCTCTGCCTACCGGATTCAAGCAATTCTCATGGCTCAGCCTCCTGAGTAGCTGGGATTACAGGCATGCACCACCATGCCCGGCTAACTTTTGTGTTTTTAGTAGAGACAGAGTTTCACCATGTTGGCCAGGCTGGTCTCGAGCACCTGACCTGAAATGATCCACCCACCTCGGCCTCCCAAAGTGCTGGGATTACAGGTGTGAGCCACCTTGCCCAGTCTTGTTTGAGGTTTGAAGATGTAAATCATTAATAAATTGTTTGTTTATTTGTTTTAAGACAGAGTCTCGTTCTGTCAGCATTCTGTCACTTGAATCCGCCTACTAGATTCAAGCGATTCTCCCGCCTCAGCCTCCCAAGTAGCTGGGACTACAGGTGTGTGCCACCATGCCCTGTTAATTTTTGTATTTTTTCTTTTTCTTTTTTCTTTTTTTAAGATAGAGTCTCACTGTTACCTAGGCTGGAGTGCAGTGGTGTGATCTCGGCTCACTGCAAGCTGTGCCTCCCAGGTTCACACCATTCTCCTGCCTCAGCCTCCTGTGTAGCTGGGACTACAGGTGCCCGCCACCATGCCTGGCTAATTTTTTGTATTTTTTAGTAGAGATGGGGTTTCACTGTGTTAGCCAGGATGGTCTCGATCTCCTGACCTCGTGATCCATCTACCTCGGCCTCCCAAAATGCTGAGATTACAGGCATGAGCCATCGCGCCCGGCCAATTTTTGTATTTTTTTAGTAGAGATGGAGTTTCGCCACGTTGGCCAGGCTGGTCTCAAAATCCTGACCTCAGATGATCCACCTGCCTCAGCCTCCCAAAGTGCTGGGATTACAGGTGTGTGCCACCACACCCAGTCAATGAACTGGTTCTTTAAGAACAAATATCTTGGCCAGACGCGGTGGCTCATACATGTAGTCTTAGTACTCTGGGAGGCTGAAGCAAGGAGGATGACTTGATTCCAGGAGTCCAAGACCAGCTTGGGCAACAAGACCCTATCTCTTTAAAGGAAAAAAAAAAATGGAAGAGGAAAAAAAATTAAAGAATAAATCTCTCATATATTAAAAATTAACATTTTTCAGCCAGGCGCAGTGGCTCACACCTATAATCTCAGCACTATGGGAGGCCGAGGCGGGCAGATCTTGAGGTCAGGAGTTAGAGACCAGCCTGGCCAACCATGGCCAACATGGTGAAACCTCGTCTCTACTAAAAGTACAAAAATTAGGCCGGGCACTGTGGCTCATGCTTGTAATCCCAATACTTTGGGAGGCCGAAGTGGGTGGATCACCTGAGATCAGGAGTTCAAGACCCACCTGACCAACATGGTGAAACCCCGTCTCTACTGAAAGTACAAAAAAAAATTTAGCCAGGCGTGGTGGCAGGCACCTGTAGTCCCAAATACTCAGGAGGCCGAGATAGGAGAATCGCTTGAACCCAGGAAGTGGAGGTTGCAATGAGCCAAGATCATGCCATTGCACTCCAGCCTGGGAGACAGAGCGAGACAACAACTCAAAAAAAAAAAAGCCAGGTGCAGTGGCAGGAACCTGTAATCCCAGCTACTCGAGAGGCTAAGGCAGGAGAATCACTTGAATCCAGAAGGCAGAGTTTGCAGTGAGCCCAGATTGTACCACTGCACTCCAACCTGGGTGACAGACCAAGACTCTCTCTCAAAAGAAATTCTTTTAATAAATAAAAATGGACATTTCTGGCCAGGGGCAGTGGATCACACCTGTAATCCCAGCACTTTGGGAGGCCAAGGCGGTCAGATCACGAGGTCAGGAGTTCAAGACCAGTCTGGCCAACATGGCGAAACCCCATCTCTACTAAAATACAAAAATTAGCGGGGTGTGGTGGTGGCAGACACCTGTAATCACAGCTACTTGGGAGGCTGAGGCAGGAGAATCACTTCAACCCGGGAGGCGGAGATCGCAGCGTGCCAAGATTGTGCCATTGCACTCCAGCCTGGGTGACAAGAGCAAGACTCTGTCTCAAAAAAAAATGACATTTCTAAACATTAATATTTACTCTATTTATACAGTCTATGAAATTATAAAACTACAGTTTAATTTGGAAATGCAATTAGGAATTACTTGGATAGGAAATGATACACAAAATTCATTCATCTAGTAACAGAATTGGAAATTCAATTCCACAAGTATAAACTTAACACCTATCACATATAATGGTGTTTAAAGCCTATTATGTGCAAGTCTTTTTAGGGACTCAAAGATAAGTGGGAAATTATCTCTGTCATTGTAGGAACTTTGTTCTTTAGTCATTCATTGATAAACTGAAGTAACAGCTTCTACTAGTCAGTTATATCTTGGGTTTATTTTTGTTTTTTAATAATCTGTCTTCTCTCTCTCTTTGAAAGGGTGCCAAAGAGTTTTTAGTACCATCCAGGGAACCTGGAAAGTTTTATTCTCTCCCTCAGAGTCCTCAACAGTTTAAGCAACTTTTGATGGTTGGCGGTTTAGACAGGTGAGCTTTTTTTTATGGTAGCAGTTGTCAGAGAAGGAAAAGAGAAAAACAAAGGGAAAAAAGGAAACACAAAACCCTCTCTGTTCTCAAGAGAAGGATAGAAGATTTTTGAGAGTTTGGAGAATACTTATAAAATACCCTCATAATTCGTAATAATCCTTTATTAAAGGTTTATTGGGTGGCCACCACGTACAAAGCTCTGTGCTAGTAGATGTGAGAAGGGATTTAAACAGCAACAAAAAAAAGAATAGGTTCTGCTCTCAAGGTGTTAAGGCTAGTAAGCCAGAACAGGATAATGAATAAAACCAACTGTGATATAAACCAAATGTAAATGTGTTGAGATTTGCAAATTAGGTATTAAGAGCTTTAAAATTACATTGTTTGAGGAAATTTAGAAAACTGTGTGAGCTAGACCTTTGAGGACAGAGCTACATTTCAGCAGTTGAAGATGAGAGTTGGAATGGCATAGCACAGAACGTCTCATGTGTATCCATGGTACAGTAAGTATTTCACTTTGGTCAAAGCAAAAGAGTATATATGAAGAAGCATGGACTAAAAAAAAAGTTTTAATAAAAAGAACTGTCATGGACTGATTTGCATGCCAGTCTAATGTACAAACATCCAGAGATGCCAGTGTTTATTTTGAAAACAATATTAGAACAACTTCTCATAGGTCAGCTGTATATCTAATTCTATTAAAGTGTCATAAAAAATAAAAGTATTTCTTACTTTTTTTTTTTTTTGAGACAGAGTCTTGCTCTGTCACCCAAGCTGGAGTGCAATGGCGCGATCTCGGCTCACTGCAACCTCTGCCTCCCAGGTTGAAGTGATTCTCTTGCCTTCGCCTCCCGAGTATCTAAGATTACAGGCGCACACCACCGCGCCCGGCTAATTTTTGTATTTTTAGTAGAGACAGGGTTTCACCCTGTTGGCCAGGCTGGTTGTGAATGCCTGACCTTGCAATCTGCCCGCCTCGGCCTCCCAAAGTGCTGGGATTACAGGCATGAGCCACCATGGCCGGCCCTTCTTACATTTTTTAAGTATCATTGTTTTATAACTTGCATTGCCTTAAACTTTTGGGAAAAAGTGTATATGTCTTCCTAGAATCATAACTCTATTAATGCTATTTCTCAATTGTAGATATTTTCAGGTTGCCCGATGTTATCGAGATGAAGGTTCAAGACCAGACAGACAGCCTGAATTTACTCAGGTACAAAGTTATATTCACTTGTTTCTTAAAATTCAGGCTTACTATTTTGAAAATAGTTTTTTGTTTGTTTGTTTTTTGTTTGTTTGTTTGTTTGTTTCGAGACAGAGTCTTGCTCTGTCACCTAGGCTGGAGTGCAGTTGCGTGATCTCAGCCCACTGCAAGCTCTGCCTCCCGGGTTCACACCATCCTCCTGCCTCAGCCTCCTGAGTAGCTGGGATTACAGGCGCACACCGCCACGCCTGGCTAATTTTTTGTATTTTTAGTAGAGACAGGGTTTCACCGTGTTCACCAGGATGGTGTCTATCTCCTGACCTTGTGATCCACCCGCCTCGGCCTCCCAAAGTGCTGGCGATTACAGGCATAAGCCACCACGCACAGCCTAAAATAGTATTTTCAAGACCAGTGCAGTATTAATACTTTACTTCTCATTACATTTTATCCATCAGATAGTTAATTAAACTCACCTGCAGTTGAGAAACTATTCAGTTTTTTAATCCATTGCATGTGTCCTTTTTTGAATTTTTTTCTTTCCTTGGATAGCACAGGGGCCACACTGTCATTCCAATTTTAGTATATGTGCTGCCAAAGAGAGCATGTGTCCTTTTCATAAAGAATGTGGTCAGCAACTAAGGAATGCCAGAAATTCCTAAAGTGTTCTAATGTTCATGATAAAGTCCTTAAGTCATGTTCTAATGTTCATGATAAAATCCTTAAAACAAATCTCTTATATATTAAGAACGAATAATTTTATATATTGATATTTTAATCTAATATGTGGACTTACCAAAGCTATTATGATTTGCTTTCTGTATAATAGCATTTTATTTTATTTTTATTTTATTTATTTATTTATTTTTTTGAGACAGAGTCCTGCTCTGTCTCCCAGGCTGGAGTGCAGTGGCACAATCTTGGCTCACTTTAGCCTTAACCTCCCAGGTTCAAGCAATTCAACTGCCTCAGCCTCCCAAGTAGCTGGGACTACAGGTGTGTGCCACCATGTCTGGCTAAATTTTTGTGTTTTTATTAGAGATGGGGTTTCACCATGTTGGCCAGGATGGTCTCGATCTCCTGACCTCATGATCCGCCTGCCTCAGCCTCCCAAAGTGCTGGGTTTACAGGCGTGAGCCACCATACCTGGCCAAAAGCATTTTAATCATGTGTTGAAGTGAAAAAATTATGAGCTTTGGAGTTGGACAGACCTGGGATCAGATGTAGCTTTGCTGCTTACTAATTGCACATACGCAAATAAGTAACTTAGTTCTCTGAGCCTTCAGCCATGCAATAGTTGTGAGAACTAAACAAGTTAATGTATGTAAGGCCATTAGCACAGTGTCTGACATAAAAGAGATGTACAATAATATTTATACTCTCCGCATGTATTATTTATGTGCAAAATTCTATAGTAACTTGAAAGCAGAAAAATATATAAACGTGTATATACTGTGGCTAAATTAGTTTCCATATGTTACTTTGGTTTCAGATTGACATAGAAATGTCTTTTGTAGACCAGACTGGGATCCAGAGTTTAATTGAGGGTTTGCTCCAATATTCCTGGCCCAATGACAAAGATCCTGTGGTTGTTCCTTTTCCCACTGTGACTTTTACTGAGGCGCTGGCCACCTATGGAACTGATAAACCTGACACTCGCTTTGGCATGAAGGTACTTATCTTCACTTTTCTAGGACTCTGTCCCCAAATAATCCTGCAGTCTTTTTTAAACCACTTTGAAATTGACAAGTGTTACACACTGTTAGAGGATATTTTTGTGGCCTTGTTACCTTTGTTGTTACAGAGCTAGAGCAAGAGAGAATAATAGCATGTTAGCAATACAGTGCTTTCTATCTATCATCTTCCAAGATCCATTTCCAAGAGCAACATTCTTGCTATGAAGTTTTTATTACTTGTAAGTTACTGATTATATGGATATGAATGGTAACTTGAAAGAAAAAAATAGCTATTCTTTCCTTTTCAGTTTTTTTTAAAGCCAAGGAGTTACTAAGTTGTATTTGAATACAATGTTTATTCAAATTATTAATATCTGTAAGTATTTAAGGCAGGGGTAGAATTTATATAGAACAGTTTCATTACCAGACCTCTACTTGTTTGCTCTTAAACAGCAATATCACTTGATCCCCATAATGCTGGTGACATTTCTATATCTCAGTTCTCAGTGCTCGTTCTTTAGAAATTGAGTCCTGCCTGGTCTGTGAATAGTCAGTGCTCAATTCTTAGAATGAAAAAAATACAATACACAAAAAGTCATAACTACCAACTTATAGCTGCCAACTCAACTACTTCTTGTTTCTTCATTTGTAATATGGAATAGTGGTTCTTTTTTTATTTTTTTTGAGACGGAGTCTTGCACTGTTGCCCAGGCTGGAGTGCAGTGGTGAGATCTTGGCTCACTGCAACTTCCACCTCCTGGGTTCAAGTGATTCTCCTGCTTCAGCCTCTCGAGTAGCTGGGACTACAGGTGCGTACCACCACACTGGCTAATTTCTGTATTTTTAGTAGAGATGGGGTTTTGCCATGTTGGCCAGACTGACCTCCTGACCTCAGGTGATCTGCCCACCTCAGCCTCCCAAAGTGCTGAGATTATAGCGTGAGCCTCTGTGCCAAGCCTGGAATCTTAATCTAGTTCTTAAATCAGACTGTTTAGGTTAAATTCTGGCTCTGCCACTTACTAGCTATGCCATCTTGGGCAAGTTCCTTATTTCTGTGTCTTGGTTTCATCTATGAAATAGGGATAATAAAGAGTGCTAACCTCATAGTTTTATGCAGATTAAATGAATGAGTATATGTAAAACACTGGTCATATTGCTTAACCCATGGTAAACACTCTTTGAATGTAGTCTATAAATGTTAAATTATCAAGATCTATTCTCTTCTTTAAAATCTTGTTTGTAAAATGTTTTCAGATAAAAATTACTTCATATTTAGTTATCTCTTTTTGTTACCCATTTTCCAGATTATAGATATCAGTGATGTGTTCGGAAACACAGAGATTGGATTTCTTCAAGATGCACTTAGTAAGCCCCATGGAACTGTGAAAGCCATATGTATCCCTGAAGGAGCAGTAAGTAAAGTATAGTTCTGTGTTTCTCTAGAATGTATGCTTTGGAAGTAACTTTGTTCAATACTGTCATATTTAAACTTCAGAAAGAACAATTCTTTTTAAATAAAAATAGGTATTTTTGCTGGGCGTGGTGACTCACGCCTGTAATCCTAGCACTTTGGGAGGCCAAGGTGGGTGGATCACTTGAGGTCAGGAGTTCAAGACCAGCCTGGCCAACATGGTGAAACCCCATCTCTACTAAAAAATTAGTCAGGCGTGGTGGCAGGTGCCTGTAATCCCAGCTACTTGGGAGGCTGAGGCAGGAGAATTACTTGAACCTGGGAGGCGGAGGTTGCAGTGAGCTGATATCACACCATTGCACTGCAGCCTGGGCAACAAGAGCAAAACTCTGAAAAAAAAAAATAGGTATTTTTATACAGAGTCTAAAAGTGTTTCTAAAACTATAAGTAGAGAACAATAAAATCTTATGAATGTGAGTTTACATTCCAGATCCAGGGTGTTTCACCCCCCCCCCCTTTTTAACCGGGCGCTCAACCCAGCAAAAGTGCGCCAAGCTTTTAATGCCAACACGGGGGGGGGCCAAGAGGGGAGAATTGCTTAAGCTCAGGAGTTCAAGACCAGCCTGGGGAACACAGACCTCGTCTCTACAAAAATTACCTGGCGTGGTGGCTCACACCTGTAGTCCCAGCTATTCGGGAGGCTGAGGTCGAAGGATCAC
Organism: Rhinopithecus bieti; assembly: GCF_001698545.2. NCBI lineage: Eukaryota > Metazoa > Chordata > Mammalia > Primates > Cercopithecidae > Rhinopithecus > Rhinopithecus bieti. The sequence continues at coordinate 2,932,011 of NW_016804151.1, forward strand.
TTGAGGCAAAGAGTTCAAGGCTGCAGTGAGCCATGATTGTGCCACTGCATTCTAACCTGGATAACAGAGCAAGACTCTGTCTCAAAAATAAGTAATAGGCCGGGTGCGGTGGCTCATGCCTGTAATCCCAGCACTTTGGGAGGCCGAGACGGGCGGTTCACGAGGTCGGGAGATGGAGACCAACCTGGCTAACACGGTGAAACCCCGTCTCTACTAAAAGTACAAAAAATAGCCAGGCGCGGTGGTGGGCACCTGTAGTCCCGGCTATTCGGGAGGCTGAGGCAGGACAATGGCGTGAACCCAGGAGGCGGAGCTTGCAGTGAGTGGAGATCACGCCACTGCACTCCAGCCTGGGCGACAGAGAGAGACTCCGTCTCAAAAACAATAAAATAAAAATAAGTAATAAACGATGCTATGTAGTACTCCTGTACTTCATTGTCGATACTGTGTGAGCATAAAATAATAGGTAGTATTCTGTCTGCAGCCTCAGTTGTCTATCTCTTAGCCCTGTATCAGCGCCAGCATGGCCATTGCATGTTGATTCTTGATCTTCTGAGAGTTCTCATCTAAATTGCATTAATAACAGGGAAATAAAAGGAGATGGAGCTAAAAAAGCAAAAAGGAAGGGGAAGAGGGGGTAGAAGAGAGAGAGAGAGAATGGTTGGGCTGAGCAAGCATTGACTAAAGCAATGGTACACACCTCTTTTCTGTAGGTAGTACATCTGCTTTAAAAGTAATTTCATAAGAAGCATTCCAGTTATATTTTAAATAAGATTGTGATTTTGAAAGTCTATACTCATTTGGATACGTAAGCAGTATATTCAGAATGGAGTAAGAACTCAGTCTCATTACTTTCTTTTTTTTTTTTTTTAGACGGAGTCTTGCTCTGTCGCCCAGGCTGGAGTGCAGCGCTGTGATCTTGGCTCACTGCAACCTCCGCCTCCCGGGTTCAAGCGATTCTCCTGCCTTAGCCTCCTGAGTAGCTGGGACTACAGGCACATGCCACCACGCCTGGCTAAGTTTTCTTTGTATTTTTAGTAGAGATGGAGTTTCACCATGTTAGCCAGGATGGTCTCAAACTCCTGACCTGAGGTAATCCACCCGCCTCAGCCTCCCAAAGTGCTGGGATTACAGGTGTGAGCCACCATGCCTGGCCTCTCATTACTTTTTATTTACTTCATATATCCAGTAAAATGTAATTTATTGTCATGCTGGGCACGGTGGCCCACGCCTGTAATCCCAGCACTTTGGGAGGCCAAGGCAAAACCCTGTCTCTACTAAAAATTAAAAAATTAGCTGGGCATTGTGGTGGGTGCCTGTAATCTCAGCTACCTGGGGGGCTGAGGCAGTAGAATCACTTGAGCCCAGTAGGCAGAGGTTGCAGTGAGCACGAGATCACACCACTGCACTCCAGCCTGCATGACAGAGCAACACTCCATCTTAAAAAAAAAAAAGTAATTTATTGTGCATACTATAGTCCAGGCATAAGAAATATGTTCAGGTAAGCTCAGTATGATATTTTGCCTATTATTATGTACACCATTTCAAGTTTGTCTGTTCTTTCTCAAGTACATATAAGAACTGCAGGAGTGTGGATCATGTTTTCATCTTTTTATACCTCCCATACCTAGTTAAATGCCGCATGAATATAGTTAATGATGCATGGCTTATGGTAGAAATAAGACGATTAAAATATGATTTCACAAATCACATGGTTTATTGCCATACAAAGAAAATTTTTTCTTAGGTTCACAATGCTTAAAAGAGAGAGAATAAGAGCCAGGCGCGGTGGCTCACACCTGTAGTCCTAGCACTTTGGGAAGCCGAGGCAGGCGGATCACGAGGTCAGGAGATCAAGAGCAGCCTGGCCAATACGATCTGTACTAAAAATTTTAGTACATCTGTACTAAAAATATAAAAATTTAGCCAGGTGTGGTGGCAGGCACCTGTAGTTCCAGCTACTCAGGAGGCTGAGGCAGGAGAATCGCTTGACCCCTGGAGGCAGAGGTTGCAGGGATCCGAGATCACATCATTGCACTCCAGCCTGGGCAACAGAGTGAGACTCCGTCTCAAAAAAAAAAAAAGAAAAAAAAAGAGAGAGAATAACATGAATAATCCTCACAGGGAAAACAGTAGCTGAGGTGTATTAATCACATAGCGAGTGAGTTCCAAAATTATTAAAGTCCACTTGCTCTATTAGGATGGAAGTAGTCCTCTGGGGAAAGTAAAGTCTAATTAAAGTTTGAGGTGTACTCTTTTTTTTTTTGAGACGGAGTCTCGCTCTGTCGCCCAGGCTGGAGGGCAGTGTCTTGATCTCTGCTCACTGCAAGCTCCACCTACTGAGTTCAATGGATTCTCTTGCCTCAGACTCCCAAGTAGCTGGGATTACAAGTGTACGCCACTGTGCCCAGCTAAATTTTGTATTTTTAG
>NW_016804151.1:2934718-2937331 GCF_001698545.2 Rhinopithecus bieti
TAATTTTTTTTTTTTTTTTTTTTTTTTTTTTTTTTTTTTTTTGAGACGGAGTCTCGCTCTGTCGCCCAGGCTGGAGTGCAGTGGCTGGATCTCAGCTCACTGCAAGCTCCGCCTCCCGGGTTCACGCCATTCTCCTGCCTCAGCCTCCCGAGTAGCTGGGACTACAGGCGCCCGCCACGTCGCCCGGCTAGTTTTTTGTATTTTTTAGTAGAGACGGGGTTTCACCGTGTTAGCCCGGATGGTCTCGATCTCCTGACCTCGTGATCCGCCCGTCTCGGCCTCCCAAAGTGCTGGGATTACAGGCTTGAGCCACCGCGCCCAGCCTGAGGTGTACTTTTATATGAGCAGTTCTTGGGAGAAGCTGGTTTGACCACCACAGTATAGACTACACCTAAGGTCCCTCAATGCTAGAGGGCAGTGCCAGTGTGGGTGGGCAAGGCTTCGGAGATTAGCTCCAAGGCTAACGGTGTCACCCATCTCTTGGCTGTAGGAGAAGCAGTTGACAGAGAATATCCCGTCACAGCATGTGCTATCAAAGTGTCTGCGGAACTCTTAAGTTTATATGTATTTTTGAAGTCCAGTAGTTGAGGTCAGTAATTCACACATGGGTATTATGATAAGGTTTGAGGTAACATTCCTGGGGGGAAGAGGGAGTTGACTCCAAGTTCTCACATAGGGGATCTGATAAGACATCATGCTCTCAAAGGGAGGGGGAATACACCCCAAAACATCAAACTGTGTAAGTGTTTGGATCACTTCCAAGTTATGTAACATGATAACCATAATGTCTCATTTGAAAGACATTGAGATGATTTCAAAAAACATAGAATTTTAAGAAACCTCAAATAATCAAATTCTGAATCCTTTTATTGATCTGAAAGTTTTCTTTCACAATTCAGTTGTAGACATTCGTGTTGAACATTTATCCTGCATATTAGATATAAAGGGTCTTCTGTGGAATACATTCACAGCTATTTGCAATAAGAGCTGCATGCCCAGGGCGGTGGCTCACACCTGTAATCCCAGCACTTTGGGAGGCCAAGGCGGGCAGATCACATGACATCAGGAGTTCAAGACCAGCCTGGTCAACATGGTGAAACCCCATCTCTACTAAAAATACAAAAATTAGCTGGGTGTGGTGGCGGGCACCTGTAATCCCAGCTACTTGGGAGGCTGAGGCAGAAGAATCGCTTGAACCTGGGAGGTGAAGTTTTCGGTGAGCTGAGATCACGCCACTGTACTCCAGCCTGGGTGACAGAGCTAGACTCCATCGCAAAAAAAAATTTTTAAAAGTTGCATAACTGGAAAAAATAAGCACTGTAACAAGCTTTAAAAATGTGTCATTTGGTAGCAGAAATTGATTTTTTTTTTTTTTTTTTTAGGCAGAATCTCACTTTGTTACCCAGGCTGGAGTGTAGTGGCACAGTCTCGGCTCACTGCAGCCTCTGCCTCCTGCATTCAAGTGATTCTCCTGCCTCAACCTCCCGAGTAGCTGGGATTACAGGCATCTGCCATCACACCCAACTAATTTTGTATTTTAGTAGAGACGGGGTTTCACCATGTTGGTCAGGCTGGTTTTGAACTCCCAACTTTCAAGCAATCCACCCATCTCAGCCTCCCAAAGTGCTGGGATTACAGGCATGAGCCACCGTGCCCAGCCCAGACATTGAATTTTATTAAATCTTAACTATTGTAATAGGAAGACACAAAATATATTTGTTTGTCATTTGATCACATAACCATGTTTATGAAGCTAAGTGTCATAATGACAAGTTTACTTTGATCTTTCTTTCATCAGAAATACTTAAAAGGAAAGACATTGAATCCATCAGAAAATTTGCAGCTGACCATTTTAATCAGGTAAGGAGTTAGAGTGGTTTTTTTCCTTATAGAGATTCAATATTTTAACTATTATTAACTAAACTATCATTATCATTAGTTTTGAGCATCTTGTTATTTCAGATCATTCTTCTGCCTTTATTTATTTTTTATTTTATTTATATATTTATTTTGGAGATGTGGTCTTATTCTGTCGCCCAGGCTGGAGTGGTGGTGCCATAATAGCTCACTGCTGCCTTGATTTCTTAGGCTCAAGCAATGCTCCTGCCTCTCTCTCAAGTAGCTAGGACTACAGGCTCAGGCCACCATGCTGCCCTGTTGCACCCCTAGTCCCAGCTACTTAGGAGGCTGAGGTGGGAGAATCACCTGAGCCTGGTGTTTGAGGCTACAGTGAGCTAAGATTGTGCCACTGCACTCTAACCTGGGCATCAGAGCAAGATTCCGTCTTGGAAAAAAAAATTGGCCATGCGCAATGGCTCATGCCTGTAATCCCAGCACTTTGGGAGGCCGAAGCAGACGGATCAGAAGGTCAGGAGATCGAGACCATCCTGGCTAACACAGTGAAATCCCGTCTCTACCAAAATACAAAAAAATTAGCCGGGCATGGTGGCAGGGGCCTATAGTCCCAGATACTTAGGAGGCTGAGGCAGGAGAATGGCATGAACCTGGGAGGCAGAGACAGTGAGCTGAGATTGGGCCACTGCACTCCAGCCTGGGTGACAGAGCAAGACTCTATCTCAAAAAAAAAAAAAAAAGGCCAGGCGCGGGGGCTCA
>NW_016804151.1:2937690-2944393 GCF_001698545.2 Rhinopithecus bieti
TTATATAAAAAAAAATTTTTTTTTTTTTTTTTTTTTTTGAGGCAGAATCTCACTTTGTTACCCAGGCTGGAGTGTAGTGGCACAGTCTCGGCTCACTGCAGCCTCTGCCTCCTGCATTCAAGTGATTCTCCTGCCTCAACCTCCCGAGTAGCTGGGATTACAGGCATCTGCCATCACACCCAACTAATTTTTGTATTTTTAGTAGAGACGGGGTTTCACCATGTTGGTCAGGCTGGTTTTGAACTCCCAACTTTCAAGCAATCCACCCATCTCAGCCTCCCAAAGTGCTGGGATTACAGGCATGAGCCACCGTGCCCAGCCCAGACATTGAAATTTTATTAAATCTTAACTATTGTAATAGGAAGACACAAAATATATTTGTTTGTCATTTGATCACATAACCATGTTTATGAAGCTAAGTGTCATAATGACAAGTTTACTTTGATCTTTCTTTCATCAGAAATACTTAAAAAGGAAAGACATTGAATCCATCAGAAAATTTGCAGCTGACCATTTTAATCAGGTAAGGAGTTAGAGTGGTTTTTTTCCTTATAGAGATTCAATATTTTTAACTATTATTAACTAAACTATCATTATCATTAGTTTTGAGCATCTTGTTATTTCAGATCATTCTTCTGCCTTTATTTATTTTTTATTTTATTTATATATTTATTTTGGAGATGTGGTCTTATTCTGTCGCCCAGGCTGGAGTGGTGGTGCCATAATAGCTCACTGCTGCCTTGATTTCTTAGGCTCAAGCAATGCTCCTGCCTCTCTCTCAAGTAGCTAGGACTACAGGCTCAGGCCACCATGCTGCCCTGTTGCACCCCTAGTCCCAGCTACTTAGGAGGCTGAGGTGGGAGAATCACCTGAGCCTGGTGTTTGAGGCTACAGTGAGCTAAGATTGTGCCACTGCACTCTAACCTGGGCATCAGAGCAAGATTCCGTCTTGGAAAAAAAAATTGGCCATGCGCAATGGCTCATGCCTGTAATCCCAGCACTTTGGGAGGCCGAAGCAGACGGATCAGAAGGTCAGGAGATCGAGACCATCCTGGCTAACACAGTGAAATCCCGTCTCTACCAAAAATACAAAAAAATTAGCCGGGCATGGTGGCAGGGGCCTATAGTCCCAGATACTTAGGAGGCTGAGGCAGGAGAATGGCATGAACCTGGGAGGCAGAGACAGTGAGCTGAGATTGGGCCACTGCACTCCAGCCTGGGTGACAGAGCAAGACTCTATCTCAAAAAAAAAAAAAAAAGGCCGGGCGCGGTGGCTCAAGCCTGTAATCCCAGCACTTTGGGAGGCCGAGATGGGTGGATCACGAGGTCAGGAGATCGAGACCATCCTGGCTAACACGGTGAAACCCCGTCTCTACTAAAAATACAAAAAAATTAGCCGGGCATGGTGGCAGGGGCCTATAGTCCCAGATACTTAGGAGGCTGAGGCAGGAGAATGGCATGAACCTGGGAGGCAGAGACAGTGAGCTGAGATTGGGCCACTGCACTCCAGCCTGGGTGACAGAGCAAGACTCCATCTCAAAAAAAAAAAAAAGCAAAAACTTAGCCAGGTGTGGTGGTGCACACTTGTAATCCCAGCTACTTTGAGAAGCTGATGCAGGAGAATCACTTGAACACAGGAGGTGGAGGTTGCAGTGAGCTGAGATCACACCACTGTACTCCAGCCTGGGTCACAGTCTCTAAATAAATAAATAAATATTAACTGGGCATAGTAGCACATGTCTGTCTGTAGTCCCAGCTACTTGGGAGACTGAGGCAGGAAACTCACAAGCCCAGGAGTTCAAGGTTGCAGTGAGCTATGATCATGCCACTGCATTCTAGCCTGGGTGACAGAGTGAGACCCTGTCTCTAAAAAAAAAAAAAGAAAGAAAAGAAAGGATCCGGCCAGGCACGGGAGCACATACCTGTAATCTAGCACTTTGGGAGCCCAAGGTGGGAGTATCACTGGAGCCCAGAAATCTGAGACCAGCCTGGGCAACATAGTGAGACCTCGTCTCTACAAAAAACAGAAAAAAAATTAGCTGGGCATGGTGGCACACACCTATCATCCCAACTACTTGAGAGGCTGAGGTGGGAGGATCACTTGAACCCAGGAGATGGAGGCTGCAGTAAGCTGTGTTCACGCCACTGCACTCCAGCCTGGGTGACACAGTGAGACCCTGTCTCAAAAAAAACGGAAAGAATCTTAGGTATGATAACAGGAATAAAATGAAACCATATGGGAGTAATTAAATAAAGTATGATATAATCAAAGGAATTAATATTAAAGTTCCTTTTTAAAATCTTGTTTTCTAAGACTTAATAGAGGAATAATGCTCTTATAATGATATGTAAGAAAAGGAGGCTATAGAATTATATTTATACTGATTATAACCATGTAAAAACATTGTATTTGTATCTTGAAAATGGACTACCTACCTCTACCACCATTTCCCAAGCCTCATACTTCAAGCACAAAGAACAATAAGTAGATTTTTATATAAGAAAAAAAGATTAGGATAGTGGTTTCCAAAATGGGTTGAAACAAAATCAGAAAAGTCAGGGCAATATAACAAGTTTTCATAAAGTTAAACAAATTTAAAGAACTATCCTTTATTTCTCTGTTGGTGTTGGGGGGAGCAGGGGATGAAATATGCCTTTTCTTTATAAAATTAAAATTGGCAACCCTGTATCTTCCCATTTTGTTTATTTTTATTGTATTAGTGTATAAAATCTGCATCTAAGAACCATAGGACCAGGAAATAAGCCTGAAGGTTAACTTTGGCAGCCTTCGTTTGATGGGACTATTATTACATTTTCTTCTTTCATTGTTCTCTTTCTTCTTCTTTTTCCTTCCTAATTTCCTGAACTTTTATGTAAGAAATGGGTACTACTACTACTATTTTATTTTTTTTTTTTTTTTTTTTTTTTTTTGAGACGGAGTCTCGCTCTGTCACCCAGGCTGGAGTGCTGTGGCCGGATCTCAGCTCACTGCAAGCTCCGCCTCCCGGGTTCACGCCATTCTCCTGTCTCAGCCTCCCGAGTAGCTGGGACTACAGGCGCCGCCACGTCGCCCGGCTAGTTTTTTGTTGTTTTTAGTAGAGACGGGGTTTCACCGTGTTAGCCAGGATGGTCTCGATCTCCTGACCTCGTGATCTGCCCGTCTCGGCCTCCCAAAGTGCTGGGATTACAGGCTTGAGCCACCGCGCCCGGCCTTATTAATGTTTTTAACTTGATTTGGCTTCTAATTGCTTTTAGAAGATCTTACATGTTTTTAGCAACATATGGCATAGAGGTGGTTCAAAAAATAAAGAAGCATTAATGATGAAATGCAATAATCATTTACTCTAGCCTGCCGCATCCATCCTAGTATTCTGCCAGAGTATCTGTGTTTTTGGAAATATCTCTACATACTTTTTTCTTTTTACTTAATTCATTTAAACCTTGTTAACTTCCTGTGATGAGAGATAAGGCTCACATAAACAGACCTCACCTAGTTACTCTGTACCTTCTGCTCAGCTGTCTTTCTGAACCTTTTCTTCATTCTTTTGAGTTGAAGTAACTCATCCTGGATCCCAGGTTTTCCTCTTTCTTTTTTGTGTTGGAGTATGTAGTCAAGTAACTTCCTAAGAAAGCATGTGAGAGATCAACTTACTGAGTTCTTATAAAATGTCTTTATGTTTAAAACCTCACACTTGATTAATAATAATTTGGCTTAGTACAAAATTTTGAATTGACAGCCATATAATCTTAGAAGAGTGCTGTCCAATAAAACTTTCTGTAATGATGGAAACGTTTTATGTCTGCATTGTTCAGTATAGTTGTTGCTAGCCAATGCAGCTAGTGAGCACTTGAAATAGGATAGTACAACTAAAGGGCTGAACTTTTTACTTTATTTCATTTTAATTAATTTAAATGTACATAGCCACAGTGCATCACTAGACAGCACAGCTTTAGAACATTTAAGGCATTGCTTTACTTTCTTCTCCCATGTATTGCTACTGATGAGAAGTCTGATGCTCTGATGCTTGTGTGAATTTACTCCATTATAGCAGACCTGATTTTTTCTCTTTGGAAGCTTTTTGCCTTCTGATTCTTTATGTTCAGAAATTTCAGAGTTTGTTTGCCTTTTATCATTTTCATTCAATGTGTTACACACTTGAAGAGCCCTTTCAGTATGAAGGTTTATGTCTTTTTATGTGTAGAAAATTCTTTTATTATGTGTAGAAAATTCTTTTATTATCTAACTATTTTGACCTCATTTTTTCTAGCCTCTTTTTGGAATTTCTACTAGTTGTATGTTGAACCAATTTAACCTCTTTTCTTTGGCATGTCATTTTTCACCATTTTCTTTGTCTTGTTCTATTTTCCTGGAGATTTCTTCAAGACTTCTGTTGATTTTTTTTTTTTTTTCCCAGTAGCTTTTTTCACTGCATCTTATTCTGGTTTTATTCATAAAATATCTTTTTGAGTACCTTTGAGGATTCAAGTTCTCTTTTGGTCCCTAACTTATGTTTTCTCTGGGACTAATTTTTTGGGTTTATCTTGGTTTTTTTTTTTTTTTTTTTTTAATGCTGCAGTGTTTCTTCAATGTGCAGTGATTGCTGGTTATCTGTACATATTCAAGAATGGGGCATTTTAAAAGCTGGTTGGGGCCAGGTGCAGTGACTCACGCCTGTAATCCCAGCACTTTGGGAGGCCAAGGCAGGCAGATCGCTTGAAGTCAGGAGTTTGAGACCAGCCTAGCCAACATAGTGAAACCCCGTCTCTACTAAAAATGCAAAAATTAGCCGGGCATGGTGGCACACATCTGTAATCCCAGCAACTAGGGAGGCTGAGGCAGGAGAATTGCTTGAACCCGGGAGGCAGACTGCAGTGAGCCAAGATCAGGCCACTGTGCTCCAGCATGGGTGACAGAGCGAGACTCCATCTCAAAAAGAAAAAAAGCTGGTTGGAAGTGCGAGATCCTTACAGAGGCTTTGTAAATGGTTAGGTTTAGTTTAGCATGAGCAGCAAGGCCGCTGTCTGTTATCCTAGGCACTCAAGGCTTAAGAGTCCTGAGCCTCTCCAGAATTCTGCAGGGTAAAATCAGTTCCTTCTTGTGCTGAGGCCGCCTCCATTGTTCTTTATGCCAGACCTTCCTGCACCTTGCTTCTTTAATCATTCCTACTCAGTTCACTTGCAATCTGCCAAAAATTCACAGAAATCCGTCATCTGCTATTATTCTCCATTCTTCATCCCCTCCCCCTTTTTTTCATTATGTTGAAATGATTTTTTTGTTGTTGTTTTTTTGAGTCTCACTCTGTCACCCAGGCTGGAGTGCAATGGCCCAATCTCAGCTCACTGCAGCCTCTACCTTCCAGGCTCAAGTGATTCTCATGCCTCAGCTTCCTGAGTAGCTAGGATTACAGACGCATACAACTGGCACAGCTAATTTTTGTATTTTTAGTAGAGACAGGGTTTCACCATGTTGGCCAAGCTGGTGTTGAACTCCTGGCCTCAAGTAATCCACCCACCTCAGCCTCCCAAAGTGCTGAGACTGCAGGCATGAGCCACTGTGCACTTTATAAAATTCCCTTAGTATCATTTTGAATGGGTTCAGGGAGATAATAGAGATAATCTCTTTTAAATTCTCTTCTATTGGGAACCAGAAATCTTTATACTATAAGAAGATAAATTAATCCCACTGTTTAAAAAACAAACAGGGCCGGACGCGGTGGCTCACGCCTGTAATCCCAGCACTTTGGCAGGCCGAGGCGGGCAGATCACAAGGTCAGGAGATCGAGACCACGGTGAAACCCCGTCTCTACTAAAAATACAAAAAAAAGTTAGCCGGCGCCGTGGCGGGCACCTGTAGTCCCAGCTACTCGGGAGGCTGAGGCAGGAGAATGGCGGGAACCCGGGAGGCGGAGCTTGCAGTGAGCCGAGATAGCGCCACTGCACCCCAGCCTGGTGGACAGAGCGAGACTCCGTCTCAAAAAAAACAAACAAAAAAAACATGAATATGTCTTTTTCTTTTACACAGGAAATCTTACCTGTATTCCTTAACGCCAATAGAAACTGGAATTCTCCAGTTGCTAACTTCATAATGGAATCGCAAAGACTGGAATTAATAAGACTAATGGACACCCAAGAGGAAGATGTGGTCCTACTAACTGCTGGAGAGCACAATAAAGCAGTAAGAAAAATTACTTCCAACCATCAGTGCTGTTGATGCTGAACAATGCCTTACTCTCCTATGTATATAGTATATGTTTGAACTATAGACTGTTAATTTATAAAATGAAGCTGCTCTGCATAAATCTTTTTTTTTTTTTTTTTTTTTAAGAGACAGAGGTTTGCTCTGTTGTCCAGGCTGGAGTGCAGTGGTGCGGATCTTGGCTTACTGCAACCTCCACCTCCCGGGTTCTAGAGATTCTCCTGCTTCAGCCTCCTGGGTAGCTGGGATTACAGGCGCACACTGCCACACCTAATTTTTTGTATTTTGGTAGAGACGGGGTTTCACTGTGTTGCCCAGACTGGTCTCGAACTCCTCAGCTTAGGCAATCCACCCGCCTTAGCCTCCCAAAGTGCTAGGATTACAGGCATGAGCCACCGCGCCCAGCCTGCATAAATCTTATGGTACTTTATAATGCGCTGTATAAAAACTAAGGGTTGCCGGGCGCGGTGGCTCAAGCCTGTAATCCCAGCACTTTGGGAGGCCGAG
>NW_016804151.1:2945089-2952950 GCF_001698545.2 Rhinopithecus bieti
AAAAAAAAAAAAAAAAAAAAAAAAAAACTAAGGGTTGGCTGGGCAGGGTGGCTCACACCTATGATCCTATGATCCCAGCACTTTGGGAGACTGAGGTGGGCTGATCACCTGAAGTCAGGAGTTCGAGACCAGCCTGGTCAACGTGGTGAACCCTCATCTCTACTAAAAATACAAAAATTAGCCGGGCATGGTGGCGGGCTAATTTTTGTATTTTGTAGTCCCAGCTACTTGGGAGACTGAGGCAGGAGAATGACCTGAACCTGGGAGGCGGAGGTTGCAGTGAGCCGAGATCGTGCCACTGCACTCCAGCCTGGCCAACAGAGCCAAACTCTGTCTCAAAACAACAACAACAACAACAACAAAAAACTAAGGATTTTTTTCATTAGCTACCAGCCTCCATTGGCATTACTTTATTAAATAGATTAGACCTGACTCTAATTAGAAAAGCCACTTAGATTAAGAGGTAGTGAAATTAGTCATATAATCATGAAAAAATATTTTCAGAGTCAAGATTTCACAAATGAAGAAAATTAGGAGTCTCAAACTTTTGTACATAATCCATTCCTAAATTGTGGAAGGACAGATCACACCACTGGAGAGCTGGTGGGCTGGCAGACACCCCTGGACCAACTTGGTCAAAGTGGGCCCCTTTTTCCTCAAGAATAGCAGCTGTAGGTGGTGAGTGCCATCATGCACTGGCTGAGTCATGAGTCTTCAGGGGATATGGAAGACTGAATTAGCTTTAGGAATCTTTGTAAAATATAGAAAAGTATAGCACAAAGTCAAACGTGAATATTAAAAAAGTACTGTAAAGATCAAGCATGATATAAATTTATTTTTCACTTTAGTATATAGTTTTTTCCAAATGATAGTGTGTCTAACTAGTACTTCATCAAGTTCTTTCTTCGAATCTATATTTTCATTTCATTGTTTCTTGCAAAGAAAAAGTTTCAGAGTTCGTCTTCAAAGCTAAATGTAATCCCCGTCTCCTCTTCCCCTACAATAGTAAACTGAAGAAAGCTATTTATTTCCAAATTTTATTATGAATGCATTTCTTAAAAAAGAACATGGGATTTTGTTCTAAACTGATTTGATTATTAAACATTCTCTTGGTATGAACTAAACAAGCTGGTGTTTCATTCTCAGGAAGTTATAGGTCTGATTCTCACAAGGCCCTCCTTGAAAGAGAGCTAAAAACCAGACTTTTGAGGAATAACATTAACGTTCTGAAAATGTCACAATGAGGATCCCTTATGTAGACATAAATATAAGATAGAATGGGCTGCAAGATAACACCCTATCATGTCTCTAGGTATATGTCACTGTTCTAACCAGCTGTCCTTTCTCAGGGAAGTCCTGCACCTCATAGGTAGCACTTATTAAGCACTTAGTATTTGCCAAGCCCTGTTCTAAGCACTTTGTATATATTAACTCATTTAATCCTCATGCCAACCCTATGAAAGAAGTTCTGATACTGTTGCTATTTTAAAAATAAGAAAAGTGAGGCACACAGCTTAAAATTTTGCTCACAGTCACATAGCTAGGAAGTGGAGGAGCTGGATTTCTAACCCATGAATACAGTGGCACAATCTGGGCTCACTGCAACCTCCGCCTCCTCCCAGGTTCAAGCGATTTTCCTGCCTCAGCCTCCCGAGTAGCTGGGATTACAGATGCACGCCACCACGCCTGGCTAATTTTTGTATTTTTAGTAGAGACGAGGTTTCACCATGTTGGTCTGGCTGATCTCGGACTCCTGACCTTGTGATCCGCCCACCTCGGCCTCCCAAAGTGCTGGGACTACAGGTGTCAGCCACTGCACCCGGCCACACTCTTAAATGGACCTCTAATCCGCATTACCTGTAGTGATAGCCAGCCTTCACTGAACATTAACAGTGTGCCAGGCACTTACCAACTCCTTCAAGAGAAGTGAGGAATAATCAGAACAACTACCACTCACATACTTTTTCAGGTCCTGCACCTTACGTACATTATCTCACTTAAGCTTCACAGCAGTCTTTTGGAGTTGATTTTTATCTCCATTTTACAATGAAAAAGGGTACAGAGAAGTTCGTAATTAGCCACACTGAGATTCAGACCCAGGTCTATGAAGTGCTGTTCCCTGTGCTCTTAATCACCGAGTTATTCGGTACTCACCCAATTAGTTGCGTCTGATGATTGTTCTCAACCTTGTTGCAATCAGACTCCTCAGATCATTGTGTCCTGAGAGGCAAAGGGCATCCTGTTAATTGGCTAATCCTTTCCTAGAGAATGGCCTGGCTTCGGAATCCAGGCTGTGTCTTTTCCTGCCTGCTCTGTAAAGAAGTTAACTCAATGTTTATGTATTCTGTTTGCAGTGCTCTTTGTTGGGAAAATTACGACTGGAATGTGCTGACCTTCTAGAAACAAGAGGAATGGTGCTCCGTGACCCCACTCTGTTCTCTTTTCTTTGGGTGGTAGATTTCCCACTCTTCCTCCCCAAGGAGGAAAATCCCAGAGAACTGGAATCAGCCCACCACCCATTTACTGCTCCCCACCCCAGTGACATACACCTCCTGTACACTGAGCCCAAAAAGGTATAGCTATACTTCCAAATTAAAAGGAAATGTGTATATAAAGGCAAAGATCTTCAGTCTTCAAGGTCTGATGAAAGATAGGACCCAGTTCTGGAAGACCCAGAAGAAATTGTGGAGTTGAGTTAGTAGTTAATACATTGTCTTTAAGAATCTACAGGGTTTTTAACCTGTACAACAAAAAACCAGACATTTTCTCTAACATAAAGTCTCTGTGAATCTTCTAGGCCCGTAGCCAACACTATGACTTGGTTTTAAATGGCAATGAAATAGGAGGTGGTTCGATTCGAATTCACAATGCAGAGCTACAGCGTTATATCCTGGCAACTTTACTAAAGGTAACAAACATCATCTGCTCTCCTGGGCTTATTTTTTTACCAGAATATTTTTCAGTTTTGAGTTGTTGTTGTTGTTTCCTTGTTTGTTTTGTTTTTGAGACATTCTGTCACCCAGGCAGGTGTCCACTGGTGCATTCATAGCTCACTGCAGTCTCAATCTCCTGCGCTTAAGACATCCTCCCACCTCAGCCTCCCAAGTAACTGTGACTACAGGCACATGTCACCATGCCTGGCTGATTTTTTTAATTTTTTGAAGAGAGAAGTTTTCCCTATGTTGCTCACACTGCTCTCAAACTCCTGCCCTCAAGCAGTCCTAGCTCAGCCTCCCAAAGTGCTGGGATTACAGGCATGAACCACTGCATCTGACTTAAATCGGCCTATTTTATTAAACATTTGTTATGAATGGAGGATTCACAAGATGCAAAATAGCATCAGCTATCTCTACCTTAAATGTAGGACTTGGAAAAGTAAATAATATTAAAAGTAAATAATAATATTAAATGCTTAAATAGTATGTGGCACATAGCACTATTAAACAGCACTATTTAAGTACTAATTAATAGTGCATATTAAATACCCTTATTATAATAGAGCAGATAAATATCCTTCTTCTGCCCACTCTAAAGATGAGATTTACTGAGGCAACTTACTTAACTTGCCAAAGCGACAGTACAAAAGTAAGCAGAGTCAGGATTTGAATCCAGGTGGGGTGGCTCTTAAGCCCATGCTCCTAACCACTACCCTGCTTAAAAAAACCATGCAGCTTGAAAAAAATAAAAATCAAATCAAATGAAAACCATGCAGTCTGAAGTAACTAAAAATGTTGATAATGTTAAAGAGACGTTTGAAAAGATTTTATATCACTTAATTAGATACTACTTTAGCTATATTTAAGGCAGGGATATATTTTAGTGATAATGGAGTAATCAGGATTTTTAAAAGAAAAAGAAGAGTCTGTACAGAGGCAGACCTAAGAATTTGAAGTTTGTTGGTGATGCTGTAGAAGGCTTGGGTAGGTTTCAGAAAGGGAAAGGTCTGAGAGAGTCTGGTCCTGAAAGATCATTTTGTGGGATTAACTGACAAGTGTGAGGTAGGATAGAACTTCACATGTAAGAGCAGGATTGGAGAACTCAGACCATGAGATGACTCCTTTAGCTTTAAGCCTTCAGTGTCCTTAAAGTTGATAGGCATTGTGAAATCCGTTACTTTTTTTTTTTTTGAGACAGAGTCTTGCTCTGTCACCCAGGCTGGAGTGCAGTGGCGCAATCTTGGCTCCCTGCAACCTCTGCCTCCTGGGTTCAAGCATTTCTTCTGCCTCAGCCTCCTGAGTAGCTGAGATTACAGGTGCGCGCTACCGTGCCCGGCTATTTTGTATTTTTAGTAGAGACGGGGTTTCACCATGTTGGCCAGACTAGTCTCGAACTCCTGACCTCAAGAGATCCACCCGCCTTGGCCTCCCAAAGTGCTGGGATTACAGGTGTGAGCCACCTCACCCAGCCGAAATCTGTTAACTTTTCTCCTGCCAAGTCAAAGCCTCCAATCACCCGTTGGGTTTTGTGTGTTTGTTTGTTTGTTTTTAAAAAGATAGAGTCTCACTCTGTCACCTAGGCTAGAGTGCAATGGCATGATCATAACTCAGTGCAGCCTCAAACTCCTGGGATCAAGAGATCCTCCTGCCCAGCCCAGCTTCCAGTCAGCAGTTTTCAGCCTTTTTCATTCCTCTCATTGTCAAACTTTTCAAGAGTCAGTAAGATTACTTTTTTTTTTTTTTTTTTTTGAGACAGTCTCACTTTGTCACCCAGACTGGAGTGCAGTGGCGTGATCTTGATTCACTGCAACCTCCGCCTCCCAGGTTCAAGTGATTCTCTTGCCTTAGCCTCCTGAGTGGCTGGGACTACAGGCACACACCATCACGCCCAGCTTTTTTTTTTTTTTTTTTTTTTTTTTTTTTTTTTTTTTTTTTTTTGGGTATTTTTAGTAGAGACAGGGTTTTGCATGTTGGCCAGGCTAGTCTTGAACCCCCAATCTCAGGTGATCTGCCTGCATCGGCCTCCCAAAGTGCTGAGATTACAAGTGTGAGCCACTGCACCTGGCCTAGAATACATTACTTCTGTTGCTTCCCTAAACAGTGGTTCTCAGCCCTGCTGCACCTTACAATCAAATCACCTGGAAAGCATTAAAAAAAAACACTGGTGCCTTGGCTACACATCAGACCAACTGAATAAAAAAGTTCTAAGCATGAGGCTTTGGCCTCTGTTTGTTTGAAGCTTCCCACTTGATCCTGATTTGTAGCCTGGTTGGAGAACCATTTCGAAACACACTTTCAACATTTCTACACATACTGCCCCACAAAAGTTACTCACAAAATCACCAAATCCAGTGTCCTGTTCTTGGCCCTTAAGCTCTCCTTCCTCCCAGCAGCATTTGACAATGTTGCCCACTTAGTAATGCTCTCTTCCCTTGGTCTCAGTGACAGGAGAGTTTCCTGCTTTTCATCTCCACGTCCTCGTTTAGTCTCACTCTGTTCGCATTGTGAATACAGTAAAAGCTGCATTTACTGAACACCAGGCATTTTTGTACATGTTATAATCATCTATGACTTGTCTTTTTCCCTTGCTAACCCTTAAGTAAATCACTTAAGGTAATTTTTTTCTTGACACTTTTCCAGTAAGTTTTTATTACTGGTTAAGTCAGGTTTAGGTGTTTTAAAACTCAACTTTGTTTCCCCTTTATCATCTAAGCCTAGATGGTGACACTTAGTGGACCTTCAAAATATATTTACACTGAATTATCTTCTGACTTTCAGGAGGATGTGAAAATGCTCTCCCATCTGCTCCAGGCTTTAGATTACGGGGCACCCCCTCATGGAGGAATTGCCTTAGGTAAACAACTTTTCCTTTTATAAGCTAAACTGAATTCCATTGCACTGTCTCAAATTCAGGTTCTCAGTTTGTGTTGGTAGAGGTGGAGGGATGAGTCCAAGAGTTCTATGAGTATGTAAGTTTCTGTTGAAATTTCAGTAATATATTTTTTAAATATATCTTAACAGTTATAAAGATATAATTTAACTGATAATTTGCATTTGAAAGATCATTAATAGCTTAAAACTGCAGATCTTAAGTCAATATCGTTCAAATCCCATGGCCTCACAGATGCACTCATTGGAGTCCGGAAAGCACTGCTCCATAATGTTCAGCTTGTATGAAAACAGGAATATGCCAGTGTCCTTCTGATTGCCACAGTTACTCACTTTGCTTGTTTTGTCAAAGCAAGGAAGAGTAAGAAATTCTAGAAAGCTCACCTAGATTGTAGGCCCCAATAATAGAGACTTCCTTCTGTGTTTATGGAGTTCCCTGCCAAGCACCAAATATATTGTTGAATCTGTTTTAGGGCCCTTAGTAAGCCTTTGCTAGGAATGCTAATCGCTGTGACAATCCAAGTAGCATGTGAACATTAGTCCTGAATACTTTTCCAGAATGAGATAGAAAAGAACCTCTCAAACAAGCAAAAGGTCTCTAAAAAGGTAGGGAACTATGGTTGACTAGTTTGTTAAATATTCTTATTTAAAAGTTCTCTACAACTTTTACAGAAAACTAAGTTATTTCCAACATTAGATTACATTTCTCATGTTATCTTTGTATTTTACTTACAGGGTTAGACAGACTGATATGCCTTGTCACTGGATCTCCAAGCATCAGAGATGTCATAGCCTTCCCAAAGTCCTTTCGGGGACATGACCTCATGAGCAATGCCCCAGATTCTATCCCTCCTGAGGAACTGAAGCCCTATCATATCCGAGTCTCCTGGCCAACAGACTCCAAAGCAGAAAGAGCTCATTGAGTCATGCATACCATCCAAAAAGTTGAACTTTTAGGTTTTCTATACCATGCAGGAAGTTAAGCTTTCAGGTTTTGTCCTCTTTGCTTCCCCAAGGCTAAAATCAGATCTAGAGTTCTGCCACAAGTCTGACAATCAAGTCTTTAGATGGAAGGAATCCAGGCAACATTCTTCGCCACAATGAAGAAACAGAAGATACCCAATTTTGACTCGATCTCATGCATCATTCGGATTTTTTTTGGTTAGGACTTTTTTTTGAAGTTCCTTTTTACTTAGGTGTGAAAGATGGTTCTTTGTTGGAATAATATAGTGGTTTAGTGTTTTCAAATCATGTTTTTCATACCCAGATAGTAGATTATTCACTTACGACAGAGGTAATCAGATCATGTGTGAAATGTGGGAAAATGCTTGCCCCTGTAAACTAGTGAGTTGATAGTTTGCTTCATCATCCTTATCAAGAGAATCATATAAATTAAGCTTTATAATGACATTTCAACCATCAACATAATGTAATGGGGAGTAGCATAATATTTTATAATAATGCAGAAAACATCACTGAAATGAGAGTCACAGATTTTTTTTCAGCCTGAGCAAGTTACGTAAACCTCTCTTAGCCTCCCTTCCTGCTAATGTGTAAAATACATACTTGCCCTGGCTACCTCACAGGGCTTTTATTGCTGGAATCAGAGGAGATAACATATATGGAAGATAAAGTGAATAAAAGTACTCTGAAAAACTATAAAGCATTCCAGAAATGTGAGATTATCTTATACATCCATAAATAGGTAGATATAGCTCTATATATTTAGCTTCAGATTAAACAAAACTGACATCAATAGTAAAAGTCATTTTACTTATCAATTTTCTGTTTACATTTTTAGTTTTAAAGATATTATTGGCCGGGAGTGGTGGCTCACACCTGTAATCCCAGCACTTTGGGAGACCGAGGTGGGTGGATCACTTGAGGTCAGGAGTTCAACACCAGCCTGGCCTGCAGGGGCCATTGAAAATAATATGCTAAGAATAGATAAGGCTCAAGGACAGTATCTCTAGCTAGTTGCACTTTCAATGAACTCCAGTAGTCAAGGACAGTATCTCTAGTTGAACTTTTAATGA
>NW_016804151.1:2956443-2977427 GCF_001698545.2 Rhinopithecus bieti
GAAACCCTGTGTCTACTAAAACACAAAATTAGCTGGCCATGGTGGCGCATGCCTGTAATCCCAGCTACTCGGGAGGCTGAGGTGTGAGGTTTGTTTGAACCTGGGAGATGGAGGTTGCAGTGAGCCAAGATGGTGCCACTGCACTTCAGCCTGGGTGACAGAGCAAGACTCCATCTCAAAAAAAAAGGTAACAAAGATGTTATTAATCACTGAACACTATTTTCTCTCAATTATAAGTAACTGAAAATTCTAATCCACCTTAGATTAACCTCAAATGTGCAAAAAAGTGAACACCAAAACTCATTGTGATTTTAAGTTCTAATCATACACATAAAAGTTTTAATAATAATTATAAAATGAGGCTGGGTGCAGTGGCTCATGCCTGTAATCCCAGCACTTTGGGAGACTGAGGCGCATGGATCACAAGGTCAAGAGATCGAGACTATCCTGGCCAACATGGTGAAACCCATCTCTACTAAAAATACAAAAATTAGCCAGGCATGGTGGCGCATGCCTGTAGCCCCAGCTACTCAGGAGGCTGAGGCAGGAGACTCATTTGAACCCAGGAGGCAGAGGTTGCAGTGAGCCGAGGTCACGCCACTGCACTCCAGGCTGGCAACAGAACAAGACTCCATTTCAAAAATATATATAAAATGAGAACAAGGTCTTGATCAGTGATTTTGAAATTGTTTTCTTCTACTCAGTCTTCACTTCTGCCTTGAAATTCTTTTGATTTGTAACTTTTTTCTTTTTTTTTTTTGAGACGGAGTCTCACTCTGTTGCCCAGGTTAGAGTGCAGTGGCGCCATCTTGGCTCACTACAACCCCCGCCTCCTGGGTTCAAGTGATTCTCCTGCCTCAGCCTATTTAATTAATTAATTATTGATTTAATGATTTTAAAAAGTTTAATTCATTTTAAAATAACCCATTACATGTTAACACAAATAGCAAGTTTTTATTTTATTTTGAGACACAGTCTCACTCTGTTCGCCAGGCTGGAGTGCGGTGGTGCGATCTCGGCTCACTTCAACCTCCACCTCCCAGGTTCAGGCAGTTGTCCTGCCTCAGCCTCCTGAATAGTTGGGACCACAGGTGGCCGCCACCACGCCTGGCTAATTTTTGTATTTTTAGTAGAGATGGGGTTTTGCCATGTTGGCCAGGCTGGTCTCAAGCTCCTGGCCTCAGGTGATCTGCCTGCCTCAGCCTCCCAAAGTGCTGGGATTACAAAGGTGTGAGCCACCATATTCAGCCATGTTTTTGTTTTAAAAATAAGTATTTTCAAAAAAAAAAAAAATAGAAGAGTAACATTGTTTTGTATTTCTGCAAATATTTTTTATTTCTGGCTTAATAGAAGACACGAGATTCTGATATCTGTTGTTATATGCTGTTTTGGTTGAAGTATATGAAGAAAATCTCGCCCCACTCAAATATAAAGTTGGAAAAGGGAGTATTTTAATAGCTTTCTCTGATAATTATGGATATTCTCTTTGATACCACACCAAAATATGACAAGTAGTAGAGTTCCTTAAAGGTTAGTTGCAGTGTGGATTCTGAAATCATATTGATGAGCTTTTCTAAAGTCCATTGGTGTCCTTATATTTAAATAGAACTTTTACCTATGTGTGATATTTGTAACACCAGTCCAGTCATTGACCATTTGGAAAATATTGGTTCACTGAGTTATGCAAATCTTCCAAATGTTGACACGTTTTGATATACAATGTCTAAAATAAAATACCATTAATTAATATTACCACCAATCTCATTACAAAAGTCTTTAAAGTCTGAGGAAGCTATAAGAGCACAGAGGTGTATACAAGCCTTCCAAAATTTTAAGTTTCATTTGGAAGCTTGAGTTTTACCATTGGCAACAAATACCATCAGTTTTTTCCAAGCTTACTTGTTCTTTTTTGAGCAAATCTCTGCCAAAATTACTCCTAAAATATGAGTAATTTGTCAGATTTGTTTCAACTAAAAATGTTCTGTGAAAAAAGCTAATTCAGCTTGTATCTCAAACATTGTAACTACTTTTTCTAGGGGAAGAAATATCTAGAAATCCATACTTTGTGGCAGACGTGCTTCATGCATACTTCCCATTTTGTCACACAGCATATCAAAATAACGTGTACTCAAGGTCAAGATTTGCTAACAACTAAAATTCCAAAACTGCTAAACAACAGAATGCTGGGCCGGGCGCAGTGGCTCAAGCCTGTAATCCCAGCACTTTGGGAGGCCGAGACGGGCGGATCACGAGGTCAGGAGATCAAGACCATCCTGGCTAACACGGTGAAACCCCGTCTCTACTAAAAAAAAAAAAAAAAAAAAAAAAAAAAAAAAAAAAAAACAGAATGCTGAATAAGGTAATCCAATTTTTTAATATTTTATTTTATTTGAGACAACATCTCACCCTGTCACCCAGGCTGAAGTCCAGTGGTGTGAACATAGCTCACTGCAGCCTCAACTTCCTGGGCTCAAGCAATCGTCCCACCTGTCTCATGAGTGGCTGGGACTACAGGCATGCACCGTCACGCCTGGCTCTTTTTTTTTTTTTTTTTTAATTGTAGAGACAGGGTCTCATTATGTTGCCCAGGCCGGTCTTGAACTCCTGGACTTAAGCAATCCCCCCCGCCTTGGTTTCCCAAAGCGCTGGGATTACAGGCGTGAGCCACTACATACAACTTAAATCTTTTAATATGCCCGTCAAAGTTTTCTGATTCAGAAAATCACACTTATATATAAAAGGGAGAACAAGAGGCTGGATGTGGTGGCTCACGCCTGTAATCCCAGCACTTTGGGAGGCTAGGCGGGCAGATCACAAGGTCAGGAGTTCAAGACCAGCCTGGCCAACATGGTGAAACCCCCCTCCCTACTAAAAATACAAAAATAACCAGGCATGGTGGCGCACGCCTGTAATCCCCAGCTACTCGGGGGGCTGAGGCAGGAGAATCGCTTGAACCTGGGTGGCAGAAGTTGCAGTGAGCTAAGATTGTGCCACTACATTCCAGCCTGGGCAACAAGAGCAAAACTCTGTCTCAAAAAAAAAAAAGAGGGAACAAAAATAGAACTTGGCTGGACGCAATGGCTCCTACCTGTAACCCCAGCACTTTGGGATGGTGGGGTGATTGGATCACTTAAGGCCAGGAGTTCAAGACAAGCCTAGCTGACGTGGTGAAACCCCATCTCTACTAAAAATACAAAAAAAAAAAAAGCTAGGTGTGGTGGCACACACCTGTCATCCCAGCTACTCAGGTAGCTGAGGCACAAGAATCACTTGAGCCTAGGAGGCCCAGGCTGGAGTGAGGTGGCACAATCTTGGTTCACTGCAACCTCCACCTCCAGGGTTCAGAGTAGCTGAGACTACAGGCCCACACAACCACACCCGGCTAATTTTCATTTTTTTCCAGTAGAGACCGGGTTTTGCCATGTTGGCCAGGCTGGTATCGAAGCCTGAGCCATCACACCTGGTGAAGATACTTTGAAATGTAATATCGTTTTTCACTTCTAAATCAAGGTATTTTACCAATTTCAGTCTTTGGTACCTCCCCCAAAACTGATCTACCACATTTGCAATTTCATTCATTTTTTTCAACATTAAGGAATAAACTTGAAGCACTTACATTCTTGTGGGGGAAATAAAAAAACACAGATGATGGTGGTCGCATGAAAGGGTAACCATTTGCAGTAGGTGGTGCTATTTTTTTTTTTTTTTTTGAGACAGTCTTGCTCTGTCACCTAGGCTGGAGCAGTGGCATGATCTCAGCTGACTGCAACTTCCACCTCCCAGGTTCAAGCGATTCTCCTGCCTCAGCCTCCCGAGTAGCTGGGATCACAGGTGCACAGCACCACACCTGGCTAATTTTTGTATTTTTAGTAGAGATGGGGCTTTCACCATGTTGGTCAGGCTGGTCTCAAACTCCTGACCATATGATCCACCCGCCTCGGCCTCCCAAAGTGCTGGGATTACAGGCATAAGCCACCACGCCCAGCCTTTTTCTTTTCTTGAGACGGAGTCTCACCCTGTCACCCAGGCTGGAGTGCAGTGACACAATCTCAGTCACTGCAACCTCAGCCTCCCGAGTAGCTGGGATTACAGGAGGCCACCACTATACCCGGCTAGATTTTTGTAATTTTTTTTTTAGTAGAGATGGGGTTTCACCATGTTGGCCAGGTTGGTCCTGAAATCCTGACCTCAGGTGATCCGCCCACCTCAGCACCCGGCCAGGTGTTAGTTTTTTACAGCCTGTGTGAAACATTTGGGTGGGCCCCAGGAAATGAAACAATGTTTATTTGGGGAAGGAGGAGGCCTTTTTTCTTAGACAAAATTTATATGTATTCCCCATCTACAAAAATTATATGCGTTTAGTGCATAAGCTGACATTTCAATGAGATTGTGAAACGACCACAATGGGGAGAGTCCTGAAGAAAACATCAAGTATAAAAAGCCTGAAGAGGCCAGGCACACTGGCTCAAGCCTGCAATCCCAGCACTTTGGGAGGACGGGGTTTCATCTCTACTAAAAATACCAAAATTAGCCTGTTGCGATGGCAGAGGCTGAGGAGAATTGCTTGAACCCAGGAGGTTGAGGTTGCAGTGAGCAGTGGTTGAGATCACGCCATTGCACTCCAGCCTGGACAACAGGGATTCAGTCTCAAAAAAAGGAATTCAGAGGGTAAGTGGAAACAAGTTTTTTTTATCATTAATGGGACTAAAGCAGTTTAGCCCAGAAACTCAGATTTGTAAAACCATTACTGCTGACATCATTATAACCACAGCTGTACTGACACTCAAAAATCCACCCACCTTGGAATTTTGGCCCCTTGGTCCTACATTTCCCTGGGGCAGATTGCTTTAAAGTAACCAGTTGTGCCCCTTATACCCACTTTTGGCATCCCTAAACACTTGCTTGCCAAAAACCTATCACCATGGCTATGGATTGTAGATTTTCCCAATTCCATTAATTCCTATCACTAGTTGGGCATTTCTATAGCTTATTTTCCCAGCCTCAGACTCACCATGACTTTCTCAAAAGTAGCTCCCGTCAATACTTTAAGCTCAAAACCAAGTAGCACAGAGGCCTACGAAACCTGACCATTTGCTCATATGGGGAATTAGGAAATACTGCACTTTTAACACATGAAACACCTTGTAAAATACCCATATGAAGGGGTGGCCTGCCCCTCCACACCCATGGGCGTTTCTCATCAGGTGGAACAAGAGTTAAGAGAGGCACAGAGAAAAGTATAAAGAAAAGTGGGCCTAGGGGACCAGCGCTCAGCATATGGAGGACCGCGGGCACCCGTCAGTATTTATTGATCATTATCTTTACCATCTCAGAGAGCGGGAAGTGGCAGGACAATAGGGTCATAGTAGGGAGATCAGCAAGAAGACATATGAATAAAGATCTGTGTCATAAGTTTAAGGAAAAGTGCTGTGCTTTGATATGCATATATACAAACATCTCCATAAACATTTTCAGTGCATAAAGAGCAGCACTGCTGCTAGCACGTCCCACCTCCAGCCCTAAGGCGGTTTTCTCCTATCTCAGTAAATAGAACATAGGATTGGGTTTTACCAGAGGCTTGCCTTCCTTTCACTAATCCTCAGCATAGGCACAGACCTTTTATGGGTGTCGGGCTGTGGGATGATCAGGTCTTTCCCTTCCTACGAGGCCACATTTCAGACTATCACACGTGGAGAAACCTCGGACAATACCTAGCTTTCCTAGGCAGAGGTCCCTGCGGCCTTCTGCAGTTTGTGTCCCTGGGTACTTGAGATTAGAGTATGGTGATGACTGTAGCAAGCATACTGCCTTCACGCACTTGTTTCACAAAGCACATCCTGCACAGCCCCAAATCCATTAAACCTTGAGTTGACACAGCAAGTCTCCGCAAGGACAGGGTTGGGGGTAGGGTTACAGATTAACAGCATCTCAAGGCAGAAGAATTTTTCTTAGAACGAAACTAAATGGAGTCTCTTATGTCTACTTCTTTCTACATAGACACAGTAACAGTCTGATCTCTTTTCCCCACACCCATGAAATTTTAACTGGCTGCAGTGTTAAATGCCATGGAGTTATAATAGCCTTTGAATGTGATTTATGCTTACAGCTAATGAACAGATGAAAAGCACTGTGCTTTTTAAAGTAAATACTATACACTCCAAAAGGATTGCAAAAATTTATTAAAATTGGAGACACTGTTTTAATCTTCTTGTGCCATGAGACTCCAACAGGCTGTCTACAAAGACCATTGGGAGGCCGAGGATCACTTGAGCCCAGAAGTCTGACGCTGTAGTAAGCCTCAAAGGGCCACTGCACTCCAGCGTGGGTGAGGCAAGACCCTGTCTCAAAAAATAAGACAGACTTTTAGCCACATTTCCAGACTTCAATTAAAATGCTACATGGGAATGCAGAATATCAGATCTTTTATTGTCATCAGGTAATCAGTGAGAGAGTTCAAGCTGGACTGAGATCATCATGTATTCTGCAATTATAATAGTCCCGATATTTCCAATCCTCACCTTTCAAGCGGTAAGCTGCATGCTTGCTTGCTGTGGTCATTAAAAACCCTGAAAGCAAAGACAACGTATTAATCATGGCAAAAAAACAAACGTGTGATGCTTGTTAGTAGAGTAACCTCAGAATCAAAATGGAACGGTTTTATAGTGGTATCATTATATTTCATTTGGCAGAATCATTACATCATTGGTTAAGTTGAAAATTATCACATGTACCAAAAGCTGACTCACCTAGTTTAGGATAACAGGTCTGCCTGTTTGAAGATGAAAAATAATCCCATTTAATATTTGCCCTACTCATTATTTCCTTTTCAGTCACATTTCAACTTTCAAACAGCTAATCACTCCCATCTACAGATTAAGGTGTATATGCCACTATAACCTTTTGCCACCTTAAAAATTTCCTTAAAAGTTTAAACTAACCTGCATTTCTTCAAGCATGAAGTCTGAGTCCTGAAATTAAGGGACAATACACAGTAAGACAACTTGCATACAATTAAGGGTAACCCAAAATCTCCAAACACTGTAGAATGACTATATTCCCCTTTTCCGGGCATAAACTAGAATGTTACAGCCAGATACATCAGATAGGAGCGAAAGACTTAATATTGCTCATCAGCGTTAGTCTGCTGAACTATGTTATCATCATTGTATCGGCTTCACACCAGACTTGAGGTGGGACCCAGTGGCTCATGCCTGTAATCCCAGCACTTTGGGAGGTCAATGCGCACAGATCACTTGAGGTCAGGAGTTGGAGACCAGCCTGAACAACACGGCAGTACAAAATTAGCCAGGCGTGGTGGCACATGGCTGTAATCCCAGCTACTCAGGAGGCTGAGGCAGGAGAATCCCTAGAACCCGGGAGGCAGAGGTTGCAGTGAGCTGATAGTGCCAGTGGCACTCCATTCCGGGCAAGAGCTAGACTCTGGCCTCAATTAAAAAAAAAAAAAAAAAAACTTGGGACTGCTATACCTTTGCTTCTTTAAAACTTGCTCCACACGGTGTAGTCAAGTCGACTCTCCATACCTGCAGAAATTTAATCTCCTTTACCAATAAGTAGTAGTAATAGGTGGATTTCTAAAAGATTTCCCAACTACTGTTTCAGTTTAAGATTAATCTCCATTTTCTTTCAGAGAGATTCCCATCTGCTTTAATTTTAAAATCATCACTAACAGTAGCTCACTCAATAAACATGTTAACATCAATAAAACATACCTTTAAAAGGTCTCCAAACATCGGCACCTGAAAAAGTTTCACACCATTTCCTACACTGAATATCACTTACTTTTCAAAGTAAACAATATTCAAATATTTACTTTCAAATATCTTATCTAATGCTTTTAAATAACTGCTTTAATACAGTACTTTCATACTACCCACTTTTCAGAATTTTCTAACAAAACGACTCTGTAACAGTCATCAATTAGTAAGACCACATTTCAGAAACAAGTTAGAGATATGACAGGAACTATCTTCATGTCCTCACCCAAGCAAGCCATCCACGGGTAAAAACGTTACCAGGAGGTGGAATACAAATAATGCCTTCTTAATGCTAAACATCATTAAACTCTTTTCAAAGTTGTCTGTCACAGGGTTCTTCAGTGTTACCTTTTGTCTACACTCTCATTTCAGGTCAGACATTTGATCAACATCATTACATAAACCCCGTTCCAAACATGCTCAAGGAAAATAAACACTGTTCCAAACATGTTCAAGGAAAACAGTTAGTATTCATCAGCCAAGCCTTAAACCATTAGCTCAGCAGTAAGCGTATCACTATCAGCATTTTCATTAATACTTACCAGAAACATAAAGCTGGTCCAGACAAGTTGGACTCCACCTAGAAATTAAGAGTGGTCTTAGAATAGCCACAGATGAGTTTCCCCCCCGCCCTGCCAAAACTAACAAATGCCTTTAATCAGTTAGAGCTAATTAAGACCTTCATGTTCAGTCAGTATTTGCTTATCATCATCCAGGCTGCATTTACAAACTTTCTTATTAATCATAACAGGACAAGAACCCGCCATTTATTTAATGCATTTAGCACTGGTAGGAGGTAACTCTAAAAAGTCATTTGTGCCATAGGCAGTTTGCCCAGTTACCTGTTTACTTGGATATAATTTTACTTACCATTTCAACTTCTAGTTTTCTGTCTAATGCCTGTAATTTTAATACAAAATTGTCAGTAAAGAATGTTTTAATGGTAGATTGGTGGTACCCTGCTTAACTAGTAACAGCAAACTGCAACCACCCCAGATACATCAGATACGTAGTACTTTTCTTCATGATTCAATCTGCTGAACTATGCAACCATCATAGTATCTGGTTTCACATTTTCTTCAGTATTAAATTTAGTATCAATATGAGAGCACAACTCTCATTTGAAAAGTGGGGAGAGAAACACTAATATATATAAAATCATTCATTTGGCTATTTTCTAATCCCTCAAAAAGTGAGAAGTACAATATGGAGGTTTCTCACCTGTATGCCAATGGCTTGAGTTAGGCTTGCTCTTTAGGACCTGGGAATAAACAACTTCATGTAAACTTAGGTGTACTCTCTCTGTTCCCCAAATCACCATTTTGGGTGCCTCAGTTAAGATAATGGTGGTTAAGCTCCTCATCATTCTAGCAGTCAAGAGTAGCAAATAAACTGTCATCATTGTGGCACATCCAGTGACTTTAAATCTTTTTGAGGGAATTTTCAACTTACTTCAGTAGCTATTGTCATCTCTCCTTTGTGACACAACTAGAAAACAAAAAGATGCAAGCAGAACAGTGAGAATGAACCTCACTGCAGTCACGCTAAATATCAATGCTGTTAATATTAAAGCCTCAGAATAGAATTTCAGAAATCCCTTCTGTCCACTACTCTTAAAGCATCACAGGCTAAGACCACCTGTTAGATTTCATTCTTCCCACCGTACTTTCCCCGATTCTTACCTGTCCATAAGGTGCTATCGAGAGCCACATCGCATCTGCACCCAGCACCATACCTAAAGAGATCAGGTACAGATTTTAATTCATTGTTCCACGGTTCTTTATGTCGTGTTTTTAAATCAATGATGCAGGTAAACACACCATTATCGAGCGACAGGTAAAGAATACACTTAATGTTACAAAGGAGCACTGCACCCGCAGTTGAGAACCACTAACGGCCGGGCGCACTGGCTCACGCCTAGTAATTCCAACACTTTGGGAGACCACGGCTGGTGGATCACTTCAAGTCAGGAGTTTAAGACCAGTCTGGTCAACATGATGAGACCTACTAAAAATACAAAAGCCTAGCCTGGGGGCGCGCGCCTGTAGTCCCAGTTACTTGGGAGGCTGAGGCAGATCTGCTTGAACTAGGACGCGGAGGTTGCCATGAACCGAGATGGCGCCACTGCATTCCCGCCTGGGTGACAGAATGAGGCTCGGTCTCAAAAAAAAAAAAAGGAAAAAGAAACACTAATGGAAATATTGGTGGCACCGCGGAATGCGGGCACTTGGAGAAGCACGTGGACTACCACCGCCAGCCTTTCCTGAGAGCCGGCGGCTGATGGAGGCTCGGGTCATGGCCCTTAACAATCGCTTACTCGGGAGACTCGGCACGTGCCACCATCAGAGCGGTTGGCATTCATCATCACTCTCAGATGTCCCTACCAACACAGGCTTCATCACAGGCAGGGCACGAGAGCCGAGGCTTCTCCGCAGTTCTACCGGAACAACATAGTCGCAGCTTAGGTCACGGAAGCACCAAACGTACAATCCCCCACCATCCTCAGCTTGTACGCCCTGCAAAGGCGCGCGACTGGCTTAGAAGTCCCAGTCAGTTCAGGGTGACCTTAGCTGACAAAGGCTGGAGGGCCCCAAAACCCGCAACATTCGCAAACACAAAACATACCTCACGACACTCGGCTCCTACCTCGAAAAGACAATATGGAACCTGGGCTCCTGTATATAAGAGTTCTTGTGATGACGTCACGACGCACGCTCCCAGCGGCGTCCGCTTCGGCTCCTCCCCCTAAGCCCCTCAATCTTTCCCTCCTCCAGCACCACCTTCTTCCCGCCCCCTAAGCCCGCCCCTTTTCCCCGCCCTTCCTCGCCATTTTGGGCGGAGACAGGACCGCCCACGTGACGCCGTGCTCCCGTCCTCCTCCCGACTGAGGAGGAAGAGCAGAGAGGGGAGGGGGCGCGAGGCAAGGAAAGCTCTGGGGTGGGGAAGGGGGGCGGTGTAAGGCTGAGTGATTTCCTTCCGGCACGTCGCCCGCTCCGTGGGAGGGGGTGGGGGGTTTCACTTCCGGGACGGTGTTCCGGCCCATTCCGGCCCATTTCCACCCCCGGAGGTAGGTGCTGCTCCTTGACTGGACTCGGGCCCCACACCCCAGTGCCACTTCCCTGCACCGGGGTCACCTCGCCCGCCCTCCGCCGCAGCGCGCTCCTGGGGCGCTCAGCTACTTTCCTTCATCCCGCCTCCAGGCACCGGGCGACCTTCCACCCCCTTGGCCCCCGGCCGGGCTGATTTGCCGGACCCGCCCCCTCGCGGGGCCCCTCCCTCAGGACCCCGGGATGGGCGGCCCCCTCCCCCACCGCAGACGGGACACACCCAGATACGCACACCCACCTCCCGGCGGCTCCCCGCCCGCCGCAGCCTGGAGCCGGTCCCCGGGCGCCGCCCCCTTCTTAGTTCTCACCTGAGCGCTGGCTCCCCCGCCCGACGTCTTGTCCCCCTCTTCTCCAAAGTTACTCAGTGACATTTTGCCCTTTAGTTAGTTCCCCTCTCCCCATGCTTCCTAACGCAGAAGAAAACTGCTAAAGTGCTGGAGTGGCCAACCCCATGCCGTTCCCAATTCTCCCTCTTACAGCTCTCACCCCTCCAGTGCCGACGGTAGCGAAAGACTTTACTCCAGGGGCTTCCTCACTGGGGAATTGCCGGAAAGAGCAAACAAAAAGGCGCTGGTGTAGGCTCCAAAATAAGCACATCTGAATTCATGATGGCATCGACAGAGGCTCGTATTGGATTAAAAGTTTCAAAACAAACAATAAGGCTTTGGAAAAAGGTCAGATTGGCTAAAGTTGATTGTTGAAAACAGTGTATACAGTTCCCTATTTAATAAGTGTGTTGTTCATGCGGGGCAGTACTGTGAACTTGGCAGAATAAGTTCCTGAAGTTTCAGGTGTGGTGTAACTATGTAATATATAGATAAGTGGATGCACATTGGGCTCAAGTAAATGTCTTCCTGTTCGGATTTATACAAACTACTTTCAGTAGTTGAAACTGTACTTTCAACTACCTTGTATACAGCTTCAGGTTTAGTGTTTCAACCATTCTTAAAAAATATTTTAATGGAAAAATGTTGGGCGTACTTGGTAAATGCTGTATTTTTTCGTCGGATCTGGAGAACTAAGTTTCAGGATGGAAGTATCATCACCACCTTGAAATTGCCAACTTCGAATTTGGCAGATACCCAGCTTTGCTAATTTTGACAACTTCACGTTCTCAGCATCGTGGTTGAATCCTGGCACAACTGGGGGATTTTTCCTAACCTAGAGTTTGCCTCACAGCCCTATAACCAAAGTCTTTTTGTGGGGGGCTCTGACTCTTAAGCTTAGAAATATTAGTCTACATTCATGTGTAATATTAGTCCCTTTATAAAATAATAATTTTTGCAGCAGGTAGTAGAATACTAAGAGGGATATCAAGCCATCTGTGTAGAATTGCATTTATTCAGAAAGCTTTCCTCCTCCAGAGAAAAGTTGTAAAGTTGTTATGAGATTTTATGTTCAGTCTGCAAGTACCTTATAGTTAACACTTAAAAGTCCTTCCCACTACCTTCTGTTGAACTTTATTTTGATGTTATATACCTTATTAGTAAGGAAAGCATGGTCATAACATGAATTTTTAGGAGTCTGTAGATCACTTGTTAGTTTTAACTGTATAATCCTGTGAAACTTAAACTAAAAACCTGTTGGTAGTTCTGTTTCCACATCTAAACATAAGGAAGGTATTTCTTTTACCTGAAAATTTTGAAATTTTACCAGATAACTATGTTTAAATACTTTTGAAATGGAAAACATCCAGAAAGTAAAATTGTAATTATTAATGAGAATATGGTTTTTTTCAGCAGGGTTGAATGTACCCTCAGGCACGATCATGGAGAAAGGTGGGAACATACAATTGGAGATTCCTGACTTCAGCAACTCTGTCCTGAGCCATCTAAACCAGTTGCGCATGCAGGGCCGTCTCTGTGATATTGTGGTCAATGTGCAAGGACAAGCTTTTCGGGCTCACAAAGTGGTGCTGGCTGCCAGCTCCCCCTATTTCCGGGATCACATGTCCTTGAATGAGATGAGTACAGTCTCCATTTCAGTCATCAAGAACCCTACTGTTTTTGAACAGCTCCTTTCTTTCTGTTACACAGGGCGGATATGCCTGCAACTGGCAGATATCATCAGCTACCTAACAGCTGCCAGTTTTCTGCAGATGCAGCATATTATAGACAAATGTACACAGATCCTGGAGGGCATTCATTTCAAAATTAATGTATCTGAGGTTGAAGCAGAATTAAGTCAAACAAGGACAAAGCATCAAGAGAGACCTCCAGAGTCTCACAGGGTTACACCAAATCTCAACCGCTCCCTTAGCCCACGACATAACACCCCAAAGGGAAACCGGCGAGGTCAGGTTAGTGCTGTGCTGGATATCAGAGAGCTAAGTCCTCCTGAGGAGTCCACCAGCCCTCAGATCATTGAACCAAGTTCTGATGTAGAGAGCCGGGAGCCCATTCTTCGGATCAACCGAGCAGGACAGTGGTATGTGGAGACAGGAGTGGCAGACCGTGGGGGTCGGAGTGATGATGAAGTTAGAGTTCTTGGAGCAGTACACATCAAAACTGAAAATCTGGAGGAGTGGCTTGGGCCTGAGAATCAGCCTTCTGGAGAAGATGGGAGTAGTGCAGAGGAAGTAACAGCCATGGTAATTGATACCACAGGCCATGGTTCTGTAGGACAGGAAAATTACACTTTAGGATCTTCGGGAGCCAAGGTGGCTCGGCCAACAAGCAGTGAAGTTGACAGGTAGGTTTGGTTTGATTTTGTTTTCCCATGTAATGGCTATTGTGTAGACATCACTAAAATGGGTCATCTGTAGTACAAAGAGCATTTTCCTTACCTGATTTTCTTGGTCAAAATAAGTTGATGTTGGGGAAACTGGAGGTATGCCAAAAGACTTGCATTCTTATTTTTTTAAAGCAGGAAGCTCCATTCCTGAAGTATTCACAGTGTTGTGAGAACTGTGGTAAAGTTAGACACTTCCATGAATCAGAATAGCATCTGCAGCCACACTAGGATAGGATCAGTAATTTGCCAGGGCTTCCTCGGGATTCCAGGCAGGGAGCCGATCATCAGCTGGGAGCCTGGCAGCATTGCCCTTCCTTGGTGTGTTATCACACAGGTAGGTGGCCTCCGGAAGCCTTACTTTCCTTCGTGGCACTGCTTCCTTTTCTTTGCCCCCAACTACCAAATTAGAGGAAGTATGGTACCAGCAGTAATTGTTCTTTTCAAGTTAGTAAAATAGTAATTCTGAAGAAAGCATTACTGATCTTTCTCATCTCTTTTTTTCCCTTGTCATGTGATGGTATCTTCCCTGTTTTCTTTCATGGATGACTGCTGCTACCACAGGCCTGACAATCTCCCTTTTTTCACCTCCCTTTTCTCTTTTAATACGTTGTATTTATTAGAACATTTGTTTTTGGTAGCAATACCATGAGTTTCAGTCAATTGAGAGAAAGTCTCAATTGAAAGAAAGAAATATTACTAATTTAGATTGGTAATATTTGTTCTTTTCCCCTCTTAAAAATAAATTTAAATTGACTATATGAGCAAAGAAAACTAAAGAACTGTTATTTTGGTTTGGTCTTGAGAAACAAATGTATCACAGAGATTCAGTTAGTGTATATTGTATTCACTTCAGGTGGTCTTTTTATGTTATGTTATATTATTTTTGAGAGAAAGTCTCACTCTGTTGCCCAGGTTGGAGCACAATAGTGTGATCTCAGCTCACTGCAGCCTCTACCTCCAGGGTTCAGGTGATTCTCCTGCCACTGTGCTTGGCCTCAGGTGATCTTGATTTGAGTATTGTCTTCCTGTGTCCTTATTAAAATAATCTTGAGCATAGAACTTGCCCTCCTATGTTAGAACTGTATCAGAAGTTCTTGGGTGATGGGTGCACCAAAATCTCACAAATCACCGAAGAACTTACTTATGTAACGAGATACCACCTGTTCCCTGATAACTTACAGAAATAAAAAAAAATTGAAAAAACAAAACTATCAGAAGTAATATCAGAGCCAGGTGTGGTGGCTCACACCTGTGATCCCAGCACTTTGGGAGGCTGAGGCGGGTGGATTACTTGAGGCCAGGAGTTTGAGACCATCCTGGCCAACATGGTGAAACTCCATCTCTACTAAAAATACAAAAATTAGCTGAGCGTGGTGGCGGCGTGCCTGTAATCTCAGCTATTCGGGCAGCTGAGGCAGGAGAATCGCTTGAACCCAGGAGGTGGAGATTGCAGTTAGCTGAGATCGCGCCACTGTACTCCAGCCTGGGCAACAGAGCAAGACTCTGTCTCAAAAAAAAAAAAGGTAATATCAACTTAAATGCAAAGATTTTTTAATCTCCATGATCTGTATCTGTAGTCTAAAATACAGGTTATTATGGGACCTTGGGGAAGAAACAGCCAAAAACCTGGCAATTACATAGAAGAAACAAAATTATAGGCCCTGTTTTAATTTATTCCTTTATGGTCTCCCAGTATTTATTTAAGGAAGAAAGCTTATATTTAGCTTTAGCTTCACCAGCTCATATGGTCCGTTATGTCATTTTGTGTTTATTAAATTTACTAGGGCTAACCTATTATTTCAAATCAGATTATGTATTAACTCCCTGAAAGTATTTCTCAGTTATTTGTTGCATGGTTTGTTCCCCCTTCTTTAGCCATAGAGTAAAGAGGGGCGACATCACCATTTTTCAGGTTCTTTGATGCTGCTTTTCTATTAGTCCCCTTTATGTTCCTCTTCCAACAGATTTAGCCCCTCCGGCAGTGTTGTTCCCTTGACAGAGAGACACAGAGCCAGAAGTGAGTCTCCTGGGAGAATGGATGAGCCTAAGCAACCCAGCTCCCAGGTATGGAGTTGTGGATTTAGAATTGATGTGGTGTTGGAGGAATTGCTACTGTGTATGAATAGAAAATAATGAAAAAGGAAAGATGTAGGAGAGGTAACAGTGGCCCTGTTAAAGAAATACTGTATTTTTTTTTCCCTGAGGGTAGCAGAAGTTTAATATTAAAATTATACAGAGACATCACCAGAAAGGAAAATTGCAGACTGGTATTTCTCCCAAGCGTAGATGCAAATATCTTGAAAAGAACATTAACAAATCAACAGTGATAACTGGTTTAACATTTTAAAATTAATCATTGTAATCTGTTTCATTAATAAGGAGAAAGCGATAAATTACATATGGCAATTTTGATAGATACAGAAAAGAGCAATTGGCTAAAACTCTTAGCAAACAAGAAATACAAGGGAACTGGCCGGGCACGGTGGCTTACAACTGTGATCCCAGCACTTTGGGAGGCCAAGGCAGGCGGATCACCTGAGGTCCGGAGTTCGAGACCAGCCTGACCAACATGGAGAAACCCCGTCTCTACTAAAAATACAAAATTAGCCGAGCGTGGTGGCACACGCCTGTAATCCCAGCTACTCCGGAGGCTGAGGCAGGAGAATGGCTTGAACCCGGGAGGCGGAGGTTGCTGTGACCCAAGATCGCGCCATTGCACTCCAGCCTGGGCAGCAAGAGCGAAACTCCGTGGCAAAAAAAAAAAAAAAGAAATACAAGGGAACTTTCCTAATCTGATTGAAAGTATCTGTCTAAAAAATCTATAGAAAATATTTTAAT
This sequence comes from Rhinopithecus bieti, assembly GCF_001698545.2. Taxonomy (NCBI): domain Eukaryota; kingdom Metazoa; phylum Chordata; class Mammalia; order Primates; family Cercopithecidae; genus Rhinopithecus; species Rhinopithecus bieti. Next base: position 2,972,897 of record NW_016804151.1, read on the forward strand.
AGTAAGTTATTGAAAGCTTCCCTTGTGTGATTGGGAATGAGACAGAATGTCTGCTACCACCACTTCTACCCAGCTTTTTATTTGTAGTCCTAATCAGTGGAATAAAGCAAGAAATACAAATTTATAGCATAAGGAAAGCAAAGAAAGAAATAGAACTTTTGTTGTTAGTAGACAGCCTGACTTGTTATGTAAAAAATGCAAAGTGAAATACTGTATTTGATTACTTTTCTTTTTATTCTTGCTTATGGGCATGCAGGAAAATACACTTTTGGTGTCAGCAGAGTTTGGGAAGTATAAAAAAATAAGATTGTGGAACCCTTTCCTGATTATAATAACCACACCGTACAACTGATAGTAATAAAAAAATAACCCCAGAAAACTACATGCAGGTAATTTGCAGGTAATTTAGGACCTGGAATGGAAAGTCTGATTTTATACGTGTGTGTGTGTGTGCACGCCCATGTGTACTATATATATGTAGTATACACACACTATGTATACTATAGTATACACACACTATGTATACTATAGTATACACACACTACATATACTATAGTATACACACACATTTTTGCCAAGTTACTAATTTATAGCATTTTATTTGTGTGTGTGTGTGTGTGTGTGTGTGTAGTGTATATATATATATATATTTTATTTTTCTTTTTTTTTTTTTTTTTGGAGACAGAGTCTTACTCTGTCACCCAGGCTGTAGTGCAGTGGTGCGATCTCGGCTCACTGCAACCTCTGCCTCCTGGGTTCAAACGATTCTCCTGCCTCAGCCTCCTGAGTAGCTGGGATTACAGGCGCCCGCCACCACTCCTAGCTAATTTTTGTATTTTTAGTAGAGACAGGGTTTCACCATGTGGGCCAGGCTGGTTTTGAATGCCTGACCTTGCGATCTGCCCGCCTCGGCCTCCCAAACTGCTGGGATTACAGATGTGAGCCATCGCGCCCAGCCTGCATTATATATTTGTAAACAAATTGCTTATTGCTTATGCTTTTCTTTGTTTTTTTTTTTTTCTATTTTGAGACAGGGTCTCACTCTGGTTGACCAGACTGCATTGCACTGGTGCAATCTTAGCTCACTTTAGCCTCAACCTCCTAGGTTCAGGTGATTCTCCCACCTCAGCCTTCTGAGTAGCTGGAACTACAGGTGCACACTACCATGCCCAGCTAATTTTTTTTTTGTATTTTTAGTGGAAATGGCATTTCACCAGTTTGTCCAGGCTGGTCTCAAACTCGTGGACTCAAGCAATCTGCCCGCCTCAGCCTCCCAATTTGCTGGGATTACAGGCGTGAGCCACTGTGCGCACTTGCTTACACATTTTTATGTGTGTTTGCTATTTCATGTACTGTATCTTGTCATTTATTTTCTTCCTGAATATTTTGTTAGACTAGCACATTCTAGAAAGGATAGGAATGATGAATATTTTCTTTTTTTTTTCTTTTTTTTTTTTTTTTTATTTTTTTTGAGACGGAGTCTCACTCTGCCGCCCAGGCTGGAGTGCAGTGGCTGGATCTCAGCTCACTGCAAGCTCCGCCTCCTGGGTTTATGCCATTCTCCTGCCTCAGCCTCCCGAGTAGCTGGGACTGCAGGCGCCCGCCACCTCGCCCAGCTAGTTTTTTTGTATTTTTTAGTAGAGACGGAGTTTCACCGGGTTAGCCAGGATAGTCTCGATCTCCTGACCTCGTGATCTGCCCGTCTCGGCCTCCCAAAGTGCTGGGATTACAGGCTTGAGCCACCGCGCCCGGCCGAATATTTTCTTTACAACTCTCCTTAGCAGCTAGTATGAGTAGTTGGTTGATATTTTTGTTTTTTTCTCACAGGTCTGATTGAATGATTTTTTTTAAAGCTCGTGAACTCACAAAGTAGAAGACAATCAATTGTGAAAAGTTTTGTCTTTAAAAAATAAACACTGTTGAATTAAGACTACATAGCTCATGTTTTTAGCCTCTGCATTACACTGATAGTATCTTGTCTAATTTTTAACTAAACCACTGATTTTTTTTTGTTTTCTAGACAAGAGTCTCGCTCTGTCCCCCAGGCTGGAGTGCAGTGGCATAATCTTGGCTTACTGCAACCTCCACCTCCCTGGTTTAAGCAATTCTCCTGTGTCCGTTTCCCAAGCAGCTGGGACTACAGGCACATGTCACCACGCCCAGCTAATTTTTATGTTTTTAGTAGAGGCAGGGTTTCACCATATTGGTCAGGCTGGTCTCGACCTCCTGACCTCAGGTAATCCAACTGCCTCGGCCTCCCAAAGTGCTGAGATTACAGTCGTGAGCCACCACACCTAGCCTAAACCACTGAATATTTATTGTGTGCATGGTGTAGTAATAGCAGTAAGACATTGTTACAAATTATGTTTTTTAGTTTTGATAAGCTGTTAGAGAAAATATTAGAAGCTTGGAGGAAAAGTAATTTCACTCATATTATTAGGGCCCTTTTTCTCCTCATCTCTCACATACGGTATGATAACAATGCAGAGGAGGCTGTTATGCAGATACAGACATGTGTCACTAATTGACAGTATGTTCTGAGAAATGCTAGACCATTTTGTCATTGTGCAAACATAGAGTATACTTACACAAATCTAGATGGTATAACCTACTACACACCTAGGTTATATGCTATATCCTGTGCCTCTTAGGCTACAAACCTGTATAGCATGTTACTGTACTGAATTCTGTAGGCAGTTATAAAGTCATAGTAAAATATTTGTGTATCTAAACATAGAAACGATAGTGTAAAAATATTGTATTATAATCTTATGGAAGCACAGTTACATGTGTGGTCCATCATTGACCAGAATGATGTTATGTGGTGCATAACTGTAAATTCAGTAATGAGACAGACATTACAACTCAATGGGGGCATAAGACTAACAAATACACACAAACAAATGTAAGACTATACAGTATAAACTTCAGTGACAGTGTTGTGGGACTAGGATTGCTTAAAAGGCAATGGAATCAGTGTCCACTTAAGGAGAGTGTTATCAAGATTTTCTTTTTTTTTTTTTTTTTTTTTTTTGGAGACGGGATCTTGCTTTGTCCCCCAGGCTGGAGTGCAGTGGTACGATCATGGCTAACTGCAGCCTTGCCCTCCCTGGCTCAAACAGTCCTCTCACCTCAGCTCCTGAGTAGCGGGGACCACAGGCATGTGCCACCACACCCAGTTAATTTTTTTGTTTTTTATAGACTCAGGGTTTCACTGTATTGCCCAGGCTGATCTCAAATTCCTGAGTTCCAATGGTGGCTCACACCTGTAATCCTACCACTTAGAAGACACAGATGTGAGCCACCACGTCCAGCCTCAAGGATATTTTAAATGCAGTTTTTAAATAAGTTAGGAAGGGATAATTTATTCCATTTATGGATAGGATAGGGATAAGAATTAGAATTCTGTAAGAATATTTACCTTCTTGAAGCAAAAGGTACAGACAGGCTATAATGAAATAGGAGATAAGTAAGATTGGGTGAAGATGATATTAAGGGTGATATATATGTCTTAATGGATATGAAAGTTTAATATGGTAAGTCTACTTACCAGTTTTTTTGCCCTACTACAGGGAACTAAAACAGGGCAAGGACTTACAGTAAGAATGAATATTGATAGACTCAAAGAACTTCCTGATTATGGGGTTGATTAAACTGGAACACACTAATAAAGTTACTCCTTTACTTAAAAACATTCTGTAACTTTTTCTGTGACATGAAGGTTAATAACTTGGCCTAATTTTCCCAGTGACTTACAGTCTTTTTAACCCAACTTTTCCCACCACTCATCAGCATTCACTATCTCAAACAACCAGACTCTCCCTGTGTCGGAACCACATTAAACTTATTTCTCTCTCTGCATCTAAAGTCTGAATGCCTCCTTCTTTTCAGGTGTCTGGGTTCAGCCAAGGCCCAACTCTTAGTTTTATCTGTCCTAACTGCTCCAGTCCTCTTTGATTTTTCCTTTTTATGATACTATTATAGCATGGTACAGTACAATTTTTCCTGATTCTCTAGATTCATATATATTGTTCCTTTTCTATTTGCGTTAGTTTTGTGTCTCCTATTAAACTGAAATCTCCTTGAGAGCAAAGACCACATTTTCTTTCCTCTTTTTGTTTTTGTCTTTTGACAGTTTTAGTACCAGTAAGTGTTTATTCATTGTATTTTCCCAGGGAAAGGAGAAGGGAAGGGGAAAGAGTCAGCATGTGTTACAGAATGATTAGAAAAGGGGCAAGGAAGTACCCAGTACAGCAAAATCAACCATCAAATAAACACACCCCAGCGATGGGGTCACCAATGCCCAAAGAGGCTCTGTCTCCTGCAGTTCAGGAATGAGGGGAAGGGACCAGGAAAAGAACAGACAGCTACAGACTTTCCTACCTTCCCTCCCTCTCATAAATTCAAGATTTCACATAAAGCTTTAGTTTCTAGTGGTAAACATGAAGTTACATTTGTTCATCTCCATTAAGCAATCTTGTGGCCACTTTGACATAAATTTCTTTTTTTTTTTTTTTTTTTTTTTTTTTTT